>NW_028317945.1:7610000-7910000 GCF_062004578.1 Staurois parvus
CTATTAAAGTTTTGTCATTTAGAAAGTATTGGACACCTTGGAAGCTGCAGGCAGCAATAACAAATATGCTTAGCATGTACTAAATCTTTTATTGCTCTACAGCTACATTTGCATAATATTTTACGTTACAGATTGTTATACATTACATGAATAACAAAAAAAGTCATGATTACAGCCAAATAAATGACAGCACAATGGGTATAATGTTATAGTAGCACTGCAAGTCAAAGTGTATTAGTTATAGAAACATTTTACAAATGGCATCTTCAAGTGGAATGGGTGAAAACGAAGGATAGAATTACACTTGTAACAAGCCTCCCTGAGGGTTCATACAAATCAATAGTACAATATGAATAGTTAAATATAATGAGAAGAAATAGTTAATATAATTACAGCCTAATGCATCTAGTGAGGAGCTCCTAAACTTTGATAAAAGAAACATAACAAAGGTAAAAAAAAACATAGTTACACTACATATGTTATAAGGAATTTACCAAGTGTTACCGCAGATTCTTATGAGTTTCTGTTTGGATAATATTAGCAAAACCTTTTCCCATGGACTGCTAACATTTAAAAAAAAAAAAACAAAGGCAAAGCTTGGCTGCCAGTGTAGTAAACCACCCACTTGTCAATTTCCTTACTGACAATTTACCAACATAGCATGAAGGGGAATCTTTCTTAAAATTCTGAATGCTGATAACTCATTTCTTTTATTTCACAAGGCATACATTTGCTATATCAGAAAAAGGAAATTTGGCATAAAAATGAAAAAAATTATTCCAGAAAGATGTAAATATGTTTTATGCGATTTATGCGGTTTTTGCCATGTTACATTCTAAACTACATCCATCCTTTACATGCTCACTCAACACTTTAAAGTCTTACTAAGCCCAGAACCCTGTATTCGTTATACCTGGTCTCCCACAGTACACAGAACATGGAAGTGCAATTATTTTAGTAAATATAAACTGCTAAATACCTTTTCTCATCAGCAGTTAGAGCAGTCTTGTGACTTCAGCTGAGCACTGGTTAAAGCTTGTAGGAGGACTTTTCTCTAGGAGGATGGCAATCCCCTGATCTCTGTCTGGACAGTGCTAATTGGCTCTGTGCTGATCACATGCACTCTCCCAAGAAAAAAAAAACCTCTCTAGCAATGCACACTAAACTGAGCATGTGCAGAAGGGCACGGGTTCATCATCGTGGGTATTTACTTTATACTGTTGCCTACCTGCCGCAGTGTATATACTGTGGCAGGGCGGCACCGCTGTGCTAGAGCACGTAAAAAAACGGCGTCTAGCAAAACAGGTAGGGGGCGAGCGAGAGGTGCGCTCCTGCCCTACCTGCGCCGCCAATCGAAGTGGGTGGATGCAGGGTGGTATATTCTAATGGTGGGCATACCATACACTTTTTCTGGCAGAGATTTATTCTCTTTTTTTCATTCAGTCCACAGGCTGCATAAAAAAACCTCAAACAAGGACAACCCAACAAGGACCAGCAACGTACTGGTACATCACTGGTCTTTGAGCTGCAGGCATCATCCTGGTATTTTTTTCAGCCGGCGATCGGCTTTCATGTAAAAGCAATCCTAGTGGCTAATTAACTGCAAGATTGCTTTTGCAAGCAGCGGGAAACATTACCCCCCCTCCCCTGCTGCCTTCCATGGCCTTCTCGGGCAGTCCCGAGCCATAGGGGGAACCTGAGAATGCAGCCGGTGTTTCTGCCAGCTGACCATAGAGCTGATTGGAGACCAGAATGGTGCCAATCATCTCTATAGTCTAAGAATTCGGAAGCTACGAGCATTTCATCACTTCAGTTTTGCAGGATATAAACAGCACCATTTGTAAATTGGCAAAGCATTTGATCACACCGATTTTGGTTTGATTAGATAATGTAAGGGCAGAGGAGAGATCTAGAGTCTGATAGACCCCAGATTTCTCAAAAAGAATATATGACAATTCCCATTGAAGTTATAGGGGATATTTCATTCACTGTGATAGCATTAAAAGTGATAAAAAAAAATTAAAAGGACAGTGTAAAAATAATAAAAAAAATCAAAATAACTTAAAAAAAAAAAAGTACCCTTACCCCCCGCACATGCGCGCACCTGCGTTCATGAGCGTTGACCCTGTGCCAGTATGGAAACAGCAGTTGCACCATGCATGTGAGATATCGCCACGAACTTCAGATCTGGGGCAGTAAATCTAACACTAGACCTCCTCTGTAAATCTAAAATGGTAGCTTGTGAAGGCTTTTAAACATTGCCTATGGATATTAAAAACGTATGCAGTTTGTCGCCATTGCACGGGGCAGTTTTAAAGCATGTCATGTTTGGTATCTATTTACTCAGCATACCATCATCTTTTATATTTTACCAAATAATTGGCCAATATATTGTGTTTTTGCGCATTAAAAGTAAAAAAAGTGTATTTTTTTTAAAAATTGCATTTGAAAAATCGCTGCGCGAGTACTATGTGCCATAAAAAATTGTAGTACCCACCATTTTATTCACTATGGTGTTTGCTTTAAAAAATATATATAATGCTTGGGGTTTAAATTTAATTTCCTAGCAAAAAATATTTTTTTCATGGGAACAAAAAGTGTCAGAAAAGGCTTGGTCTTCAGGTGGTTAGAAGAGTGAGTGATATGTGGCATAAACTTCTAATGCTGGGCATAAAACACCCCCAACCCCCAAAACGACCCCTTTTTGGAAAGTAGACACCCCTAACTATTTGCTGAGAGGCATGTTGAATCAATAGAAGAATTTATTTTTTTACCACAAGTTTTTGGAAAATGACAAACAAAAATTTTTTTTTTTTTTTTACACAAAATTGTAACTTAAATGATTTACTGCTCACACATGCCATGGGTATATGTGGAATTACTCCCCAAAATACATTCTGCTACTTCTCCCGAGTATGGGGGTACCACATGTGAGAAACGTTTTGGCAGTCTAGCCAAGTACAGGACCCCAAAATCCAATAAGCACCATCAGGCTTTTAAAGGGCTTTATTTCCTCATTACACTTCCTGACTACCTATCACAGTTTCAGAGGCCCTGAAATGCCAGGGTTGCACCTAACCCCCCCCAAATGACCCCTTTTTGGAAAGTAGACACCTCAAGGAATTTGATAAGAAGCATGCTAAGTATTTTGCAGATCTCATTTGTTTCCACAAGTTTTTGGAAAATGAAGAAAGAATAACAAAAAAAAATGTTTTCTATTCTTTTTTTATATTTCAAAACCTTGTGAGAAAAAATGAGATCTGCAAAATACTCACCATGCCTCTTTTTAATTTCTGGGGGTGTCTACTTTTCAGAAAGGGGTCATTTGGGGGGGGGGGGGTTTAGTGCTATCCTGGCATTTTTGGGCCTTCGGAACTGTGATAGGTATTGAGGAAGTGAAATGAGGAAGTTACACACCTTCAGGCTTTCAAAGTGGTCATTGGATTTCAGGCTCCTGTATGTGGCTAGGCTCCCAAAAAGTCTCACACGTGTGGTATCCTCATACTCGGTAGAAGTAGCAGAATGTATTTTGGGGTGTAATTCCACATATACCCATGGCTTGTGTGAGAAATAAATCATTTAAATGACAACTTTGTGTAAAAAAAAAAATGTTTTTGTCATTTTCCAGAAACTTGTGGAAAAAAATAAATCTTCCATGGACACAATATGCCTTTCAGCAGATAGCTTGGGGTGTCTACTTTAAAGGAGTCATTTGAGGGCGTTTGTACTATCCTGGCATTTTAGCACCTCATGAAGTGTGATGGGCAGTCAGAAAGTAAAAGCTGTGTAAATTCCATTATCTATACCATAGTTTGTAGATGCTATAATTTTCACACAAAGCAATAAATGTACACTTTCTGGGATTTTTTTAACCAAAAACATGTAGCAGAATACATTTTGGATTAAATTTATGACGAAATTTGAGTTTTTTGGATATTTTTTATGACCGAAATGAGGAAATATTGTTTTTTTTCCCCCCAAAATTTTTTCTTCAAAAATGTTTTTGTTTATAGCGCCAAAAATAAAAAGTGCACAGGTGATCAAATACCACCAAAAGAAAGCTCTATTTGTGTGAAAAAAAGGACATAAATGTAATTTATGTACCGTATTGCGTGACCGTGCAATTGTCCATTAAACTAGCACAGCGCTGTATAACAAAAAAATGGCGTAAATGGCAGTATCTATACCATAGTTTGTAGACACTATAACTTTCACACAAAGCAATCAATATACACTTATTGGGATTTTTTTACCAAAAACATGTAGCAGAATACATTTTAGCCTAAATTTATAACCAACTTTGAGTTTACTATATATTTTTATTTATAGCTGAAAGTAAAAAATATTGTTTTTCTTCAAAATTTTTGGTCTAAACAAAAAGTTTATAGCGTGAAAAATAAAGAGCGCACAGGTGATCAAATACCACTGAAAGAAATCTCTATTTGTGTGAAAAAAAGAACGTAAATTTCAGTTGGGTGCAGCATTGCATGACAGCGCAATTATCAGTTGAATTAGTGCAGCGCCGAGTAGCAAAAAGAGGTCTGGTAAGGAAGGGGGATAAATCCTCTGGATGGCAAGTGGTTAATTTGGGATATGTGAGATCTGTCAATTACAAGTAGGTGCACCAGGGGAACTAGTCTGTCATAGTTTCCCATCAGGTCCACCTCCCTTGTGATTGACATTCACTCCAATAGCAGAATTGGAATCCACTCACTGCTATCCACTGTCAAATGCAAGGGAGGAGGACCTGATGGGGAAACGCATCACACTCCGCCAACCCCACAACATAAGGCTAGGTTCACATCTGTGCGGGTGGTGCCGCTGCGTATCCGCGCGAAAATCCATGCAGTCGCACCACCTGCACAGAGAAATGTGGACCTGCAGACGGGAGCCATTAGTTCTAATGGCATGCCACCCGCACTGGAAAACGCAACCGTACTGAGAACCGAGGTTCCCGTGCGGGCTGCGTTTTCGGAAGAAGTGCAGGCACTTCTTCTCTGTGTGTCATGGGGCATGGAAGTCCATTCAAATGAATGGGCTCTCGTGTCCGTGCAAAACATGGCCCGCACGGCCACATATATGTGAACCGGGGCTAACTCTTCGACTGATGCGCCTGTCTCTCTGACAGGCGCAGTGGCTGAGCAGGGAACAGAATTTTGATTTTATCAGGCTCAGGGTTACTGAGCTGTACTGAGGATGAAATGCCTGGTATGTACACTTTGGCCTAAGTGAAGGCTGCCTCCTACGACAAATTCACGTACCTGTTTCTGACATTTCCTGACATTTGTGGTGTGGAGGAGTGACAGAATTCCAAAGAGTGTCTACAACATGCCTTATGAATGTCAGAGACTGTTTTTAGAACATCTCTGTCATACATTTCGAAGATTATTAACATTAAGTTGAGCTCTTTTATATAGTTAGCTAAATAATTGAAAACAATATACCTTTACATTAAGGCTTATGATCTTATTTAAACCCCAAAAAAGATATAACTAAGGATTAAAAGAACTAGTTCAAGTGCAGGAAGCAACTTTTACAGAATTCGAATTGGTGGTGGGTGCACCACTTAGAGCGCCTCTCTTAAAAGTGCTTAGCCTCTTTACAGCCATGTTTGCAGGAACGGCAGTTCTTCAAGCATACTTGTGAAAATTTTCTTTTTATGATAACCAGCTCTGGTAAACTCATTCTGCTTCTAGAAATTGGGTGAGAGGTGTTGTAGGTTTACAAGAAATGGTGAGAGGTGAGAGATTAAAAAAAAAAAGAAACTCTTAGAATACAAACCAATATTATATGAAATAAAACCAACTTTTACACCTAAATGTCATGGGAATGTTTTGTTATAGGAAATGCTGTATAGCAGTGTATGTGATAAACAAAGGTGTAGACCAAGGTGGAAAATTAAAATGTTTCAATAGATATGCACCATTGTATTTATATACCAGCAGCCTGAAATTGAAATAGAAGCTAATTATGATGCTGTAAATAAGTGCAGAGCTGCTTCTAATGTAAAATCGCAATAGATAGCTGCAAAGGAATTCAGACTGGGTAGAATTTCAGGTTTCCTATCACTAAAACTAAAAACATTTTTTTGGCGCCAAGCTATTTCCATTACATAATGACACAGTCTCTGTGTGTGCTGTAATATACTATTTATATATATAAACCTGCACTAATAAAAATAAATGATCAATAATCAAAAATAAAGTGCATAATATATAGCATCTGAACACAAAAACCCTGATACTAGGCAATAAACAATAAATACATAAAAGTGCAGCGCTTAAAGTGACAAATAATCATAGGAAAACAGTAAAAAATGTGTAAAAAAAATAGTCCATCTAAAACTAAAAGGAAAAGTCCTAGAGGGGCCCCTGATGACATTACCTGTAATGAAACGCGTAGGGAGGAGCCACATACACACGCTACTGCGCATGCACGAATGGCCGGTGGCCATTTTGGAAACTGGCAAGTTTGGATTTTTTTTTTCGCCAATCAATTCCTAATGATGTTTGCTTGCATGTGAGTGAAACCGTACTTTAAATAAAGGTTGTGATTATGGTTTTACACTATGTGGAGTGCTCTTTCTTTGCATGTTTCCCACTACCAGTCCAAGCCTTATCCTGAGTGGTTTAGCTACCCCAATTAAGGTCCATTGTTTGGAAGATCTTTATCTGCTCTTTTGGTGATCTGGAGGAGGATTCAAGTGACCAGCTTTCTGGATTGTTTAACAAAGTGCGATTGACCACTCTTAACAGGGGGTCATGCCTTTCTGGTAAGCCTTGTGTATGAGTGGTTGGTGACACAGCAACTGTTCTTGGATTTCTTTTGTTTCATCACAGCCTCTGGGACTTTTCCTTTGACTTTGGATGGACTGTTTTTTTACACATTTTTCACTGTTTTCCTATCATTATTTGTTACTTTAAGCGCTGCACTTTTATGTATTTAATGTAATATACTATTGTAGCATTAAAGTAGTATTAAACCCCAAACCATAAATGTTAAGAAGAACTGGCATACTTTGTTGCATGATCTAATTTGGTTTAATTTTGTTTATAAAATAGTCCCTTCATTAAAGTCCAAATCCGTAAGAACCTTTTTGCCCCAAATAATTTTTGGAGTCAACCATAGTTGGCAATACTTGAAGCTTTATAGGTTAAAGTAAACCTATGGCATCCCACTAAAAACTGTGTGTTGCAACACGTAATTATAAATACATCTACAGTTTCTCTTAAGTTGGCGATGAAATAGTAGAGGTTCAGTCTAAATGTTTGGTTTAAGAACTTTTGTTTGAATTTTTGGGATAAATCCATGTTAATTTTCGAGCATAGGAGCAGGATGGACAATCTTTCTCGAATGAACAAATTTGCAATAGTGCATGTGGTTTTATTTTTGTAGAATTTAATTCATTCTAAAATAAAATGTTAAAAGGAAACAAAATTTTGCAGTACTTTCGAACAACTTTCGTGAAAGATTATGTAAACCCAACATTTCGTATTTCTGATATGTGCCTGCTGTACCATGTACTTGTATGAAAAAGTAACCTGTTCTCTTTGTATTCATTCCTTTGTGTGAAATCCCTAGAGTTCCCTCTGTTTTCCTATTAAAAACTTACCACACTAGGCATGAGAACATAGTGTGATCAGTTCTCTAGCTGTGGTGGGAACTCAGTCTGCTCTTCTCCAATGATCAGTCTTGTCCTGACACACACACCCCCTGCACAGTCATTCAATAGGAAAACTAGTGGGAAGCAGCTTCTCCTCTTCTACCTCCTATGCAGCTGAGAACAGAAGGTATGAGTTCACGTATAAAAAAGGGGAAAAATCTATTTATATTTTGTATCTATATGCAAATGTTTTGCTTATATTAACCACTTGCCCTCCAGAGGATTTACCCCCCCTTCCTGACCAGGACATTTTTTGCATTACGGTGCTGCATTACTTTAACTGACAATTGCGCGGTCATGCAACGCTGCACCCAAATGAAATTAACATCCTTTTTTCCCACAAATTGAGATTTCTTTCAGTGGTATTTGATCACTTGAGTGTTTTTTATTTTTTGCGCTATAAAAAAAAAGTCCAACAATTTTGAGAAAAAAAACCAATATTTTTGACTTTTTGCTATCGAACGTGTCTAGTAAAAAAATCAAATTTCATCATAAATTTATGCCAAAATGTATTCTGGTACATGTCTTTGCTAAAAAAAATCCCAATATGTGTAAATTAATTGGTTTACTTGAAAGTTATATCGTTTACAAATGGCGGTATATATACTGGGATTTTTTTTAATTTTTACTAGTACATCTCCAGTGACACTAATACAGTGATCTGTGCTAAAAATAAAAGCAATGACACTGTATTATGGCACTGGGTAGGAAGGGGTTAACATGAGGGGTGATCAAAGGGTTAACTGTGTGCTGGGAGTGTTTTACTAGGGGTGGTATCAGTGTGCTTCACTGTAATCACACTGCTTTGGATGTCTGAGCTGTGCACAGCCATCCAAAGCAGTGTGCCCGAGCTGACAGGGAGGAGAACTGTTAGTAAACAAAACAGTTCTCCTCCCTGTTGGAGATCCTCAGAAATCACCGGGCGCCAGGGAGTAATCACCTGCCGGGACCTGGTGATTGACATCCTTGGCCAAGAACGGCATGATTTTGAGCACCTGTGCCGCCCTGTAGCAGTATTTCTGCTATAGGGCGGTTGGGAAGTGGTTAAGCTGAATGGGTTGATTTACAAGGTGACTGTTTAGATATACTTTAAGTCATCTAAATGTACTGAGAATTTTTAAATGAATGTTCACATGAATATTTGTAAGGAACATTTGGCTAGCTTTAGTCTCCCTGTTGATGCCTGTTGAGCCTACTCCCTGCTTGACTAAGGTATTGCTATGCATTGCGGCTGTGTGGACTTAACTAAGCCTTCCCCCATCCAGCCAAATTCCCCCTTTTTCTTAAAACAAACCACTAGAAACATTAGTTTTTGGGGATGAAAAAGGCCATAGCTGAAATTTATTAAATAACAACATACAAACTTACAAAGTACAACCTTTTCTCAAACATTTTTTCATTATAGAAATTATTACAACTATCCTAACAAAGACTGACCTCTTTTAGGTTTAGGGTCTTGGAAGGCACCTTTATTTATACCAACCGGCTGTTACAATTCTACCTAAAGGCTCTCAGCTGCAACTACACGGGCTCAAGGACAATTTATTATCAATCCATCCTCGATACAGCCCCACAACCATTAGTACCTTAATGCCTTAGCTTAAATAGGGAAGGTACACCCATACCTGTGATGGGCCCAACCCAATTATTTTCCAAATTTTACAAACCTCTACCACCTTCGAAGACCCTGCAACCCCTGCTAGCTGCTATGACAAGCACTCAGAACAAATTCCAAAGAGCACCATGGTCAACACAAAACAACAGCAAGCACGATACTGAAAGGAAACAAAGAGAAAAATGGCAAAAGAAGAAACCAACAAAGAAATGGGCCAACCTACACATAAATTTAAGGAGGGGGGGCGGGAAAGCTCGTCCCTCACTTTCCAGTGACCTCTCCAACTGACCGTGAGGCAAATGTCACCACCCCTTCTACTCCAGCTTGATCCCACCCTACCCCACCTCTTCTCTCTCCAATCAGGTAAGCTTCTGCCACTTTAAACAAAATGTAATTTTAACCCTTCAATTGACACATCCTACTGCAAACCTAGTCATGTCGGCCTTTCACCTAAGCTTCGCCTCTATCTCCAGGCCTTCATCTTTCTGGATGGACAGCACTTATACTATTGCTGAAACCCTCCCACTGTGGGCTGTAGTGTGTTGGAAGGAGACCAGGTTAGACGCATGTGAAGGAGGATTTGGCTCATTCAGGGAAGGCTGTGCGCCACATAGTAACTGTATTCGGTACTCATACAGACTGTCATGCAGGAGCCTTTAATTGTAGTTAATGTTACCTTAATATAGATTGATGTGTAATAGTTAGTCAAGGTTTTTAAAATCTGGCAATGCTGATTAGACAAATTGAAGTAATGGTATAATTTTACCAAATGTTTTCTATAGGAGCAGAGAGTTTATTTTGGTGTGGAATGAGAAAAAGGAGAATAAGTATGTTTTGTTATGTGTTGTTATTATTATTGTTATTCTTACAACAGAAATTTAGGCATTCATTCACTTTTTAAAAAGTGCTGGTTTTTAGTAAGCAACCAATATGTTTGCCATATCATGGACTTATCTCATATTTACAATTTACATTTTTACTCAGCACCAGGAGAACAGCTATCACTATACTCCCAGCGCAGCTAGCAAAGAGATTGTTGCTTTGATAGCAAGTACCTGTGTTTTGCACCCAGCACCTACCTGAGGCAAGCAAATGTGTCATCCTTACCTCCTTCTGCGTTCCTCTTATCGGTGCTTGCCTTGTGCAAGTGCTGGGAGCCAGATACAGGTTCCTACTATCAAAGATGTTGTCTCCTTGCTAGCTGCCATGTTGGGTGGACATGCACCAAGGGGGTCTGACATCACAGCTAGCATTACAAGGCACAGAGGAAAATAGGACAAAGTAGTACAGTGCATTTTGTAACCTGGAGAACAGGATAATATAAAAATAGTGATAATGTGAAGGAGCCACAATACAATAAAATACATATTTGTGACATACATTACCTGCAAAAGGATTTTTAATTCTGCAAAGCCACGTTGGTGATCCAGATACATCAAATATAAGGCCAGGCAATAATTAGGATTAGGGCTTATACAGTACTTACAGGTATTTTTGATGCATCTGCCTCCCTGTAAGTGTGTCTGTGTGCACTTTTTAGTGAAAGCAGGTAACAATCGGTTCTAGATACTTCTAATGTGTGTCAGAGATCGATAAAGTGTCCATTTGTTTTAGTACATACACTTACCTAAAGGTTTCCCTTAGAGTGGGGGATTGTGTTTGTTGTGAATTGAGTTAATATTTGGATTATGGGAAGGATTAGTGTTAAGCTTACTTGGAGGCTTAGCATGACAACTGGAGTAAATGAGGGTTGAGTTAATGTTTGTGTACCTCGGTACTTAACTGACAGGAGAAGAGCAGCTACTGTCTCACTCTGTCTGTTGATGCTTCTATGTGTGTGCCCACAAAGGATTTCTACAGACACAGTCATACTAGAGAATTACTGTGGAAAGCATTAATTCTGCCCTCCATCCACTAGAGGGCACACAGGGGACATAATAAAAGAGACTCTGAGAAAAATCATGGAAGATTGTGGGAAGTGTAGTTTGCTGAAGAGACACACTGAGTCCGGCTGCAATTAACAAAACTTTCATTAAAGAAATAGCCCAAAGATACAAACAACCCAGTGCCAAGGCACCCAGCTAGGAACACTGGCAATTTTGTGCAAACTTGTAGATTGGAGCAGGATCTGATGCACCAACAGCATATATTTCTGAGGGCGGAATGCGGCCTGGGCCTGTCCCTACAAGTTCGGAATCTTTCCCTACCACTGTTCACCCTCCCTGACAGATGGGTGCATTGTCCCTATCCTATCCACTCAAACGAATGTGTGCCAAATCCTGGAAGCACCAAAAATCCTGGCACCTAAAAAAAGGCTCTGCTGACCCAAGATGGCCACCAGGGTCTCCTGTATGCAGCATAGCCAACTGGAACCCTTCCTCAGTGGTCCAAGGAAGCCATATAAAAACAAAGTTTCTCTCAACTTCCTCTCCAGCTGCAGTACCGCTTCGACCGCACGCCACCTGCAGTGGAGAATTGGCACTGCACCTGCCTACAAATGTGTGAGCTGGGGAAATATTATTATAGCGGGGAATGGGTGGGCAGGTTGGAAACCACAAGCCATTAATCATCCACACTTCTGTTCCTAATTGCTTAATCTCTTCACATCTGGAACCAACAGACATCAGTATTCTCCTTCTCAAGATGATTACCCGTTTCAGGATGGGGGTGCAAATATGCCCCATACCTCACCAGTCTCCCATTTCTCCACCCAGGACACAACACTTAACCCATACAATTTCTCTACAGTATAGGTTTTCTTCATACATTTCACATTAATCTTCTCATACATAACATTACACTTTTCTCAGCAGATGGATAATGCCCATAGCAACAAAGTCCATGAACACTCCCATGGGTCAACAACAGTGGGAACTCCGGGCCGGAACTCAGTAGAAGTATTTATACATCAATCAGTCCAAATATATAAAGAAACAATTCACCATAAATACAAAAACATTGCATAGTAATCAAAAAGTAACAGCAACAATTAGCACCTGCTTACAAGTGCTTACAAATCTGGGAGCAGTTGAGGCAAAGCAGATGCCATTCTGGAGCTTCAGAGTGTGACCTAGACTGTGGGAAGCCTGCTGTGCAGTTAAAAGCCACATGCTGATGATACCACCAGTGAAAGAGAGAGAAGCCCTTTTGCCTGGTGCTTGGATTTAAAGCTTCTGTTTACACACGACTAGTGAGTGGTCACTGACCAACTATACACTACAGTTCCTACCAGAGAGACAGATTTTCAGGCTACGAACACTTTACCAATGCATGCACTAACTCTTAAAGGTACACTACCCTGAGTGCTCCATATGAAGGTTTTGGGCCCCAACAAGCCGGCCAGAAGGATTTAGCACATGGGTACTACTGATTGCTGACTTTTTCTGTGGTAACCAGTAGATCCTCCTAGTTAGGTTACCCTGTGTAGGTTTAATCAGTTTCAGACTCTGGGCATTTTAGACAAGCCCAAAAAAAATTTCATCATTGTACACAGGGCTGGTGTAACATGTCCAGTCCTTCTGCCCTGCTGCCAAGACCTCCCCTGTCCCAGTACAGGGCAATTCAGTTCTGATTATTCAAAGCAACTCTGCTGAGTACAGACAAAATTTTTTTATCATTGTTTTTGAGACAGATAGAGCTTTCTTTTGGTGGTATTTAATCACCCCTGGGTTTTTTATTTTTTGCTAAACAAACCAAAAACAACTGAAAATTTTGAAAAAAAAAAGAGTTTTTTCTTAGTTTTTGTTTTAAAATTTTGTAAATAAGTGACTTTTCTCCTTCACTGATATGCGCTAAACAGGCTGCAGTGATGGGCACTGATAGGTGGCATTGATGAGGAGGCACTGGTAGGTGGCACTGATGAGCATTGACAGGCATCACCAGGGGCAGACTGACCATTTGGAAACTCAGGCACTGCCCGAGGACCCGGAGTCAGTAGGGGGCCCCATGAGATGCCCCTGGTACCTTTTTCATAGGCTTTTTTGAGTTTGGGCAAGGACACAGGGGCCCCATGATCCCCTATTGCCCGGGGGCCCCATGAGTTGTCAGTCTGCCCCTGGGCACTACTGATGGGCACTGAAAGGTAGCACTCATATATGGCACTGATAGGCAACACTGATAGGTGGCACTGAAAGGGGGTACTGACTGGCACTGTTAGGTGGCACTGACTGGCACTGTTAGGTGGCACTGATAGGCAGCACTGACGGGCACTGATAGTCGGCACTGATGTGCACTGATAGTCAGCACTGACTGTCACTGATAGGCGGCACTGACTGGCACTGGTAGGTGGCACTGATTGGCAGCACTGATAGGTGGCACTGAAAGGCAGCTCAGATGGGCACTGATATGTTGCATTGATGTGCACTGGTAGGCACTGATATGTGGCATTGATGGGCACTGACAGGTAACACTGCTGGGGCTACACTGATCATCAGGGCACACTGATCATCAGTGCTCTGATGATCAGTGTACATGTCCCCTCCGAGGAATGCCGATTATCGGCTCTCCTCTCGAGCTGTCAGCGTGACAGCTCGTGAGGAGAGAAATGCCGATAACCGGCATTTCCCTATTTACATGCGATCAGCTGTGATTGGACACAGCTGATCACATGACCGAGCCACAATCTTCGGCTCTTTCCGTTGATCGGTGATCCGCTGTGTCCGAGTGACACAGAGCACTGCCGATCGCCACGCTGCGCGCTCCCAGGGCTGCGCAAGCGCGGTTAAAATGGGATCACGTCATATGACGTCCTCCCAGAACGAGAGAACCGCCTTGCGTCCGTCATTTCCTTATATGGCAGGCAGGAATTAGTTAAAGCAATTCATGTGAACTAGGGGTCATTACAGCATACAATACAGACTGTGGTCACATTTCAGTAGGTCAGTGAGGTTTTGGCCTTGCGGGATGCACTGGGGACATTCTTCAGATGTAGGTCAAATTAAATTCAGTTTTTGCATGCTGCATGAATCTCTGATAATAATACTTTGATTTCCAGACTATAAAGTGTAATGGGTGGAAAAAATAATATGATATACAAGAAAATATATTTTGCATTGTAATCAGTAGGATCTGTACTTTAATTGCAGCTGCTTATGTCATAAGTTACACTGTTACAGAAAAGTCAAGGAGAATCGAATGGTCTAGCAATGTAGCACTCAGTGGAGGGTGTAAAAATAACAAAAATGGGGAAAATCCCAACTAATTCATGCAATGCTCAGTGAGTGTAAAGATCTTGAAATGGAACATAACACCAAAGCAACCGTGACGAGCCTTTATAATTCAGGAAGGCATTCAAATCCAAGCGTAGCAAGCAGGTCCACTGCAAACACACACAGGCATTTTACATCTAACTCTATCAAGTTTATTTTTGGCAATACAAGTAAAACAAATTAAAAAATTAATTTGTGATTCACTTCTAGCTATATTGTCTCATCTTGAGATGTTGCCCGAATCATCCACTCCTCTCAGGACATCCTGCGCTCCAGCTCCCCTTTTACCTAATCCTATGTTTGTCTTGAGTATTTCTCCATAACATCTCCCATCCTCTGGAATTCCCTACCCCAGTATGTCCAGTTAGCTCCTACCCTGTCCACCTTTAGGCAATCCTTGAAAACTAATTTATTCAGGGAAGCCTACCTCACCTCAACCTAAAAACTATACTTGAGTCACCTTAATCAGATCATCCCCTGCAACCAGGGGCGGACTGACCATTTGAGCATTCGGGCATTGCCCGAAGGCCCAGGGTCAGTAGAGGGCCCCATGAGATGCCCCTGGTACCTTTCCTTGGCTTTTTCATAGGCTTTTTTAGGTGTGGGCAAGGACACAGGGGCCCCATTATCTCCTATTGCCCGGGGGCCCCATGAGTTGTCAGTCCGCCCCTGCCTGCAACTATTGCATTTTGTACTACCTCCCTTTCCCTTTAGATTGTAAGCTCCTTGAGTAGGGCCCTCCTATTCCTTCTGTACTGAACTGTACTGTAATTGTACCTCCCCTTTATATTGTAAAGCACTGCGTAAACTGTTGGCACTATATAGTTCCTGTATAATAACAACAATATTGTAGGAGAATTAGTCTGCGTATTGTCTGTTGTAATTGTAATTTTATTTACTATATAAAATTGTAATTTTATTTACTATATAGATATACAGTTTTCCTCTTCTTCAGCAGTGGCACATCCTGTGATTCTAGCAATGTGTAACTTATAGGTTTTGATTTGAGTGGCCTTTGTCTGGTTTATACTTCACTACCTCCGTCCCTCATTAAATAAACCAGACTGAACATAAGACTCTGCAGACTCCTGACTAGAATCTTAATAAATGCTTGCAGAGGTGTAGCTTGAAGCTTGTGGGCCCTGATGCAAAATGTGACCTAGGGCCCCCCACTACCACTCGCTACGTCCACTGCGTGCCAAAATACTACCATTACACGCCAAGGTACTCTAAGTGGCTAAAGGGTAATTCAAAAGATTTTGTAGAAACCATCCTAGTAATGACATGACCTTGTGCCCTCTCCTCATCCTAGTAATGACATGGCCTCACCCTCCTCCATCCTAGAAATGACATAACCTCACCTCCCCCCATCCTAGTAATTACATAACCTTGCGCTCTCCCATCCCAGTAATGACATGACCTCACCCCCTTCCCCCCATTCTGGTAATAACATGACCTCACCTCCCCATCCTAGTAATGACATGACCTCATCCCCCATCCTAATAATGTCATGACCTGACCCCCCCCTCTCCAGTAATGGCATGACCTGCCCCCCTCCCCAGTAAAGACAGGACCTGGACCCTCACCCCAGTAATGGCATGACCTGGCCCCCTCTCCCAGTAATGGCATGACCTCACCCCCTCCACAGAATCCTCGTTAGGTGAGTAAGCAGAGCAGTATTTTACCTCTGCTCAGTTACAGTGGTCCTGGCCCTCAGGCAGCGCTCTCCTCCTGTCTCAACACACTGCCATGTGTCCCAGGCTGCTCTCAATCCTGAGTGGCACTCTCCTGCCTTGTGACAAACAGACAGCTCACTGTCCCCCCTGCTGTTGACAGCACACAGCTTCTCTAGGCTGCTCATGGTCCTCCACTCTATTCTGGAAATGCGGGCACACATACCTTCTCCCCAACCAATGAGAGCGGAGGAGGGATGTGGAATAAGGTGAAGACAAACAACTGGAAGCTGATTACTGGATTATAGAGCTTGGCTGGGGCCCTAGGGGACACAAGGTGGATAGGAGCTGGACTCCAGCTCCAGGATTTTGTGGGGGAAATGTCATATGACAGCAGGGAGTGGAGCCACGGGCCCCCTGGAGCTAGGAGCAGGGTCACAACTGTGACTCCTTCAACCCCTGATGCTACGCCTATGAATGCTTGCATAGTTTACTGATGATTAAGAGAAACATTTTAGGAGCTAGTTAGAATTAAGGAAAATGCAATTCAGTTCATTTAAGCATTTACCCTCATGAGTGCCTGGCATGAGACAAACACAGGTCATTGTTCAGTGGTCACCACATTGCTCCACACAAACCCAAACGGTTATGTAGTGGTTGGGCTATAGTTTACCAGTAACTTAAATACTTTGCAAAAGAATCACTGTAAATGATAGCTTGCCAAACCTTCTTATTACTTTTTTTTTTGTGTATTGCTGTGTGTGACCCTGTTGTGATAGGAGAACAATATATTCCCAATTTTACTGAAAAAAGGTGTTTTGTTGCAGTCTGTGTCCCAAAGAGAGACATTTCCCAGTATATCCTGTCCCAAAAGAAAATGAGGGGTTCTCGCCCCAGCTGAGACACAGACAACCAGCACAAACCATTTCATACATTTAGAACTAAGTTTTGGCTGGAGTTGGGCTTTAAATGACAAGCCTTTTAGTTAATCAAGGTAGAACAGTTTGGGGATGGCCCCTTGTTGTTCCAACATGACTGTGCACCAGTGCACAAAGAAAGGTCCATAAAGGCATGGATGAGTGAGTTTGGGGAGGAGGAACTAGACTGACCTGCACAAAGTCCTGACCTCAACCCGATAGAACACCTTTGAGATGAATTAGAGCGGAGACTGTGAAGCAGTCCTTCTAACTCAACATCAGTACCTGACCTCACAAATGCAATGCTGGAAGAATGGTCAAACATTCCCATAGACACACTCCTAAACCTTGTGGACAGCTTTCCCAGAAGAGTTGAAGCTGTTATAGCCCCAAAGGGTGAGTCAACTCAATATTGAACCCTACAGACTGGGATGCTATTTAAGTTCATGTGCGTGTGAAGGCAGGCGTCCCAATACTCTTGGCAATGTAGTGTACATCATTAAATATTTTTTTCTTAACAGCAAGCAGTGTAAGTACCTCTATTTGACCTGGTATCAGCCTCTGGAAGTTTCTGTAAGGCGGATCCAAGAGTAGGAAAGGAGGAAGCAGCATAAGGAGCCAATTGGTTTATTTGCTGATAAGGGATATGCGGAAGAGAAAGTAGAATGACCTCATCACTGTGCTGCTTCTCATGTGTTGTCCAGTCACAGGATGTGGATACATGACAGCCTGGGCTGGAGGAACCAGATTAAATATTGCTGGCTTTCATTCAACCTGAAATACTGGGGACATCTTTGGTGGAAAAGAAGTACTTTGGGAAATAGCTATTTCCCCCTTCACCCTAATAGCATAGGGATGAGGGAGGTTGGGTGGATATGGGGTTGGTGGAACTGGGAAAATGATTTTTTTTCTTTATCTAGCTTTAAATTGTGATTTCCCCTGCTCAGATTAGGCAAAGCACTGTAGCATAGTGTTTGTAGTACCCTTATCCTACACAGTAGTGGTAGCATTATAAACATTAAAAAAAATACATAGGCTACAGAGTAAGGTTTCACGAACAAGTGCAAGCTTTTACAAATAAGAGTTAAGCGATTCTGCTATTTATTACAGGTGCTGACCTGTAATAAAATAGTAAGACAGGTGCTATGTATCACTTATCTATTTCTTGTAGCACCACTCAGAAACAGACTATGATAAGGATCGCCACAACCTGTAAATCAAACATTGCATTGTAGTATAATTTATGGAGCCCATGCAGAAATTTCATTTTATCCATCTGCTTGTATGTAAATGTATGTACTGTGTATATACCAATATATATATATATATTCAGTATACACACGCGCACACATGCACACACAGAGATATTTAAAATGTATATATAATTTAATTACTGTTCCCTACAAAATTATTTTTTGCAAATTTCTTTTGCAAAGTATTTATAGAGACTATAACACATCTATTTATTTACCTAACTGAACATAGAAAATTTTGGACTTCCTCTATAAAATCAGTATGTATTGTACCAGTACATGCTTTATCTAAATTAACCTTTACTGTTAAACGAGTTAAAGGGCAAATTATAAATTAAGAAAAATATTCTGATATCACCCAGCAACAAAGAATATTATAACAATAGTACACTATTATACGTTTTTCTAAAAAAAAGGGCAGCAGTGGCTTTCTAAACATTAGGCAAAAAAAGATAAGGTAATGTTTGACACTCATTTTATTTGGGCCACATAGTAATGGTAATGTAGTCTGGATAATATATCAATTCACTTTTTATGTGTCAGGGAGCGAGGAGCCAGACACACAAGGAGGTGCAATTAAAGGTAGATTTATTTACACAGAAACAAGGTAAGAGTCTATGCAAGTCCGACAGCAACAGTGGATGACTTGGTAGGACAGAAGTTCCCCTGTCGAGGTCATCTTCCAGGATAATCAAGTCGAGAACCAGTGGTAATCATAGCCAAAGCTGGGGTCAGAAGCCAGGAAGAATGGTCACCAGAGCCGGGGTCAGAAGCCAGGAAGAATGGTCGCCAGAGCCGGGGTCAGAAGCTAGGAGGAGTCTTAGCCAAAGCCGAGTCGGTATCCAGGAGAGCAAAGAGTTAACTAAACAGGAGCTTGCTTCTTTGCAACAGACAGGACACGAATGCAATGGACAGCTACAAACAACAGACTTAAATGTGATAAGCCGCCACCTCCTGGGAGGAGCCGCAGAAGGCTGAAAGCATAAAGGATCCCACAATGCTTTTCAGACCTAAGATGGATGCCAGCACATGGAGCAGCACAAGCCCTGAGGAAAGGTAGGACCTTGATAGTACCTCCTCCTCAAGGGCCCCTCCCCCTCCGCGGCTCAACATAAGGCTTCTGGGGAAAGCGGGCGTGAAAAGCACGGAGGAGGGCAGGAGCATGAACATCCGCGGAAGGAACCCAGGAACGCTCATCGGGACCATAACCACGGCAACGGACCAGGGACTGCACCCGACCTCGGACCAACCGAGAGTCCAGGAATACGGCTCACCTCATACTCCGCATGACTGTCAACCTGGATAGGATGGGGCTGAGGCAGTGAGGCAGTAAAGCGATTGCAGACTAGAGGCTTCAACAGGGATACGTGGAAGACATTGGAGATACGCATCCCAGGAGGAAGAGCAAGGGCATAGGCACCCGGGTTCACCCTGCGGAGGATGCGGAAAGGACCAACAAAACGGGGAGCCAGTTTCGGTGCGGGCACCCGAAGATTGAGGTTACAAGTGGACAACCACACCCGATCTCCGACCTGGTATGAAGGTGCGGGCAACCGTCTACGATCAGCCTGGAGCTTCTGGCGCTGTGTAGGCCGAAGAGAAGGAGAGCTTGATACCCAACTGGGAGCAGAAGGCGCGCCAGAACCTGGACACAAACTGGCTCCCACTGTCCAAGACAATCACCTTAGGCAACCCATGCAAGCGAAAGATCTCCCTGGCGAAAACCGTAGCCAGTTCTTGCGCAGTCGGCAATTTCTTGAACGGAACACAATGGCACATCTTGTAGAAATGATCAATGACCATAAGAATGACCGTATGGCCTTGAGACGCAGGGAGGTCCACAATGAAATCCATGCCCAGGTGTGACCAGGGATGCTCCCCATTGGGAATGGTTTGCAGAAGGCCCAATGGAAGATGCAGAGGAGATTTATTCTGGGCACAGACAGAACATGCCGCTACATATGAGGCGATGTTGGAACAGAGAGATGGCCACCAGAATAGACGAGAAATGACCCAGGACAACTGGTTCCTCCCTGGATAACTGGCAGTCTTGGAATTATGGTAGGTACACAGCAGGCGGGTGCGCAATCCCTCAGGTACGAACATCTACCAGCCGGTCTCTCAGAGGGAGCATCAGTTTGAGCCGCCGAAATCTGCTCCCCAAGGGAGAAGTCAGGCTGGTACGAATGGCAGCCAGGATCTGATCCGGAGGTTTGACCGAGGACGGCTCAGAGTCCTCCCTGGACAGCTCAGAGCATTGCCGCGACAAGGCATCAGCCCTGACATTCTTGGAGCCAGGCAAATAGGAGACCACATAGTTAAAACGCGACAAGAACAGAGCCCATCTGGCCTGACGGGGCGTCAGCCTCTTAGCCTCCGAGAGATATGTCAGGTTCTTGTGGTCAGTTAGAATGAGAACCGGAACCGCAGAACCCTCGAGCAGGTGCCTCCATTCCTTGAGAGCCTGAATAATGGCCAACAACTTCCTGTCTCCAATCTGGTAGTTGCATTCTGCGGAGGAAAGCTTCCTGGAGTAGAACCCACAGGGAAGTAGGGGTCCATCGGGTGACCGACGCTGAGACAGGAGGGCGCCTACTCCCGTCTCAGATGCATCAACCTCGAGGACAAAGGGCAACTCAGGATTGGGATGAGACAGTATCGGAGCCAAAGTGAAGGTGGATTTCAGAGCTTCGGAAGCTAAGATGGCCTCAAATGACCACTCGTGGGGATTACTGCCCTTCTTGGTAAGATCTGAGAGAGGCTTGGCCAGCATGGAGAAGTTCCTGATAAACTTCTGATAATAGTTGGCGAATCCCAAAAAGCGCTGAATGGACCGAAGACCACTGGGACGAGGCCACTGCAGAACCACGGAAACCTTCTGAGGGTCCATGGAGAATCCCACAGTGGAAATGATGTAGCCCAAAAAGGCAACCTGGGATTGGTGAAATTCACACTTCTTGAGCTTACAGAAAAGCTCCTTCTCAAGTAACCGTTGCAGCACCCGCTTGACATCCTGGATATGAGACTCCATAGACGCAGAGTAAACCAGGATGTCGTCCAAGTAAACCACCACACGTTGCTGCAACAAGTCACGAAAGACATAATTAATGAACTCCTGAAAGACCGAGGGCACGTTACACAACCCGAAGGGCATAACCAGGGATTCATAGTGGCTGGTTCTGGTGTTGAACACGGTCTTCCACTCGTCACCCTCCTTGATCCGTACGAGGTTGCATGCAGCCCTAAGATCGAGTTTAGTAAAGACCGTTGCTCCCTTGAGGCGCTCGAACAACTTGGTAATCTATGGAATTGGGTAAGCATTCTTAATCGTGATTCGATTGAGACCCCTATAATCATGATAGCATACTTCAAAATATAACTACACATGGTTCAATTAGGATACAAAAGAATACATGAAAGTGGGGCGGATTATAAGTGAATCAAAGACACAATTTTATGTAAGGTGCGATATGAGGAAAATAATGTCTGATTGAGAGAACATCATGGTTAATTAGGACTTATGTCTTGTCACTCCTTGCAGATTTTACATTAGGGAATTAAAAAAGAAAACTGTCACAAGAAACCTCCAAGTAATTTGTTGCCCACTGTGATCCATACGCTATGCAATTGTTGCAAGAGCTAACTGAATTAGTTGCCTTACTCCGGAGTAAATCAAACAGAAGAAATTCTGTATTTTCCAAAGGATTCAGTCCTGCCCTAAGTCCCAAAGAAATTTTGGGGTGTGATAAGGAGCAGATCATTGATGTTAAACATCTCATAAATTAACATTTCATTTACAGGAATTGGTCAGATTACCTGCTATGTGCTGCTTCTATTTCATTAGCAGCTACAAAAGGCATTTAGTAAGGGTATTGACATTAAGGCTTCATTCGCTCCCAGAGTAGGGAAAATCTGATATCTTGAATGGGCCACTCTATGTGCAACAAACACTTATTTGGATTTCTTTTGAAGAATTGCATTTATTTTTATGTTTTATCATCTTTTGGGACTATCGGTCACGTTTTTGTTCATATATTTACATCTATTGATTCATACTAGCAACACACTTTCATTTGTTTTAAGCTCCAGCAATATCCTTAGGTTTATTGGAATAAATATTTTGTCCAAGGTAAGATGTACTGCTCACAGACTCCTGGGATATCCATGTCAGATATCCCTAAAATTTGTTAGTCATTTTTCTTGAGAGCTTTGGAGTAAAACAATGAGATGTCACCAGCACTCTGTTGCAAACATGTACACTCCTAAATTAGCGCAATGTCACATCAGTCAAATAAGCCAACATTTCAGGACCTCGCAGGTTCCTTTCCTTAGGGTGTCTTCTTCAAAGGACTCTGTGTGGCCTTGAAACTTTGGCTTACTTGATTGATGTGACATTGCACTAATAAAAGAGTGTTTATGTTTGTAATGGAGTGCTGGTGTCAACTCTTTTAACTGTTGTTTGTGTGGCACCATCTGCCACCATCACTACGAGCACCATTCTTCTACCAAGGTCGTACCTTGGCAGGAATGCAGTCCTTATCCTCTGATTTACTCATGACATTTATTTTACAAAATGATTCTGATGTATAACACTGAATGCATATGTGTGGGATGATGGGCCACATCATTATGACGGCTGTTGCAGAGGTACAGGAAGCAAAGGACCAGAGAAGCCATTGCCCTCACTAAAGATGGTGGTGAGGGAGAAAACAGGGAACAGAAATGTTCTGAAGAATGCAAGATATCTCTAACCTGCATAAAGGTAAGTATGTATTTTAAAACAGTCAATTAAAGCACTTTTAATAGTGCCTTTTTTAAACTTGATTTAGGTGAAATTCCTCTTTAAAACATAAACTTGACACTAAGAGGCTGATTTATTAAAACTGGATATGAATGCAGGTGGAATTATGAAACATAGTGACCAATTAGAATTCTTGTTTCATTTTTCCATAATACAAAAATTGACATCTGAGTCTCCACGGTTGGTTACAACTCTACATTTCTGTTGATTTTCAATTCTCTAATTTTAATTAACATGAAAAAATACATGTGATCTGATGGATTGTGTTCATGATAATGTTGTGTACAATACAACAATGTTAGTTTAAAGCAGGGGTGTCCAACTTTTTGACTTTCCTGGGCGAAATTGGAAGAAAAAAAAGTGTCTCAGGCCACACATAAAATTGCCACGTTTGGGCATTTTTTCATTTCAGTTGCCAGAATACATTATTTATTCTGGCCAATTAAATTAATAAACACCCAAGCGCTTGATGCAGGTAAACATGTACAAACATGGTACAAACATTTACCAGTGACACATTTTTTTTTGCTGCCAGAAACAAAACGTCAGGAGCTGTTGTCCAATATGCATGTACCCTAATAATGAGGATAACTGATGAGCTGAAAACGTCGGGCAAATCACAAGTAGTGATCACATAGATAATGATATGAGTCATAAAGCTTCATTTTTTTGTAATATTATTTGTTATAAAAGTAAAAGAGGGCAACATAAAACTAGTGTGATATTTGACACTGTTTTTGATAAACTAATGCATCAATATCTGGTTCAATGGATGTGGTTAATTCTCAAGGTGCTCATCAGATATTTTGGTTCTAATTTTGCCCTCAGTGTTTCTTTGAAAATAGTTGCTTACAAATATAGGTGCTGCCGAAAACTGATGACAATAATAAGGCGTGATTGTGAAGAGTGGGATATTTTTCTTTGGGAAGATAAAATTTATAAAAGACCAGTAGAGAGACACTGTAATTTTTTTCTTTGGTCACGTGTTTGCTAAGTGTAAACCATTTCTACAAAAAAATCCCCACAAATTCTGCATTTTTAAGTACGTTTATGTTTTTGTGCTGGGCTGCATTCATAGCCGTCTTAGGCCGCATGCAGCCCATGGGTCACAGGTTGGACACCCCTGGTTTAAAGTGATTCCAAAGGTTCCCTTTTATGTTTTGAAAATAACAGACATTTTATACTTACCTGCGCTGTGCAAGAGGTTTGCAGAGAGCAGCCTTGATCTTCCTCTTCTTGGGTGCCATGCAGGCACTCCTGGCTCCTCCCACCCGCTGAATGCCCCCAAAGTGAGCTTCTTGCTCTGGGGGCATTCGTGCGTACTCGCTCCTGAGCCACCTTTGTGTGTCCAAAGTCTCACAGAGAGCAGCTTAGTCCCGCCCCCTGCACTCCCCTCACTGACTGTGGTTGAGGGAAGTGGGAGCCAATGGCACCAGCTGCTATCTCTAAGCCAATGAGATGTGAGAAAAGCTGCACTCAGAAGGGTTTTTTACCATCATGCATAAAATGCATGAAGGTAGAAAACGTTCTGCTTTTACAGCCAATTTAAGGGGTAAAAGTAACAACATTAAAAAAACTACACAATTGCTACACAAAGCATATTGTAATTGAATGTTATTAAAATTGCCTTGCCTTTTTTTTTCATTCTGCAGTGCTGTAAGTTGCTCTAAAATTCAATGGAATGCAACCTGGAGGTGTGCTGTACACAGATGGTATATGGGACACCCCCAAGAAATTTAATTTCCTGCTTGTGTGATTGGCTCACTGATTCCCCGGGAGTCTGCACTTCACAAGTTAGATTTTAGGTATCCTGTGCAGCAAACATTTCATGTTTGGTGAGATACTCCCAAAGAGTTAATCATGAAGGGACTGATATCCTGAAATTTTCCTCATTAGAATGCTGGAAGAGATTTAGCCAATGGATTATAATATTAAAGTCACTCCCATTCATATTCACTGTGCACATTGACACAAACAAACAGACAACCTTTCCTGCAGAGCAACAAAGGGTATGAATCTACAACAAAATTTGTTAAAAAGCAGTGCGCATAGATCACCCAGAGGGGAATGTGTTTTTCTTGAAAAAAAAGTGGAGTTACTCTTTAAAGCCTTCAAAAAGGATTTGTTTTGTTGGTCTTATTTCAAAAACATGATGTGTTTTTCTCTTTGTATGAATTTGGTTCAATCCAATCCATCTTAAAGTAATAATAAACCTTTTCCATTTTTAGTTTAAGAAATTGAGCAAAATAAAATAAACATGGCAGTTGCAGTTTACAACTTTCAATGCTGCTGTCTATGGCTCTCTCAGTGCTGCTTCCCTGAACTTCTGGTCTTCACAAGAAAGTGTAACCAGTGAACATTGCATACTAGAGTCAGTCTGTTAGCTTGGAGAAGGGATGGGGAGGGGGAGTGCCTTGCCATCCTAAGCCGGCTGTGTGTTTCTATTGATGAACACAGTGTACAGAAACACAACTCTAGTCCCTGCATGTAAACGGAGGCTGTATAGGATTCTGTAAGAGAAAGGAGCCACCATGAAACAGGAATTCTAGGGCAGCTGTCATGACATCAACTAACTGGAACATAGGGAAGGATTAAAAGAAAAAGAAGCTGCATACTCAGTAAGTGATTAAATCAGCTGCTGAAAGTTAAAAGTTTAAAAGTTTAAATACTGAGGGTTTAATATAATTTTAAATAAAAAAAATACATTTTCTATAACTTTTATGAGGCTAAGGGCTGTACTTATTTGCAAAAAGGAGATATTAAGTTGATCGCCTATATAGGGTGATTTTACCTATGTAGCGCCCTGCTAGTTTAGCTAGGGGGAGTTAGACTCTGATGGCTAGTGAGGAGCTGATTAGCAGCTCAGGTGGGATAGTCAGAGGGGTCAAATTTTGGTCAGGACTGAGAGACTCTGCAGGCCAGCCCTTCTAGAATTTCCACTTGTTCCGAAGCTTTTGGAGGAGGGCCTTGGAGGCAGGGATGGATGGATCTGAGGAGTGTTTGGCTGAAACTTTGAGGGACCTCAGCCAATCCCCAACAGGAGGCTTGGCAAGGGGCTGGACTCCCTTAAAAAGTTTAGGAACCTGCTCAGTAGAAGGAGAGTCGAGTGGAAGAAGGAGAGAGGAGGATGTGAGGTTGAGGAGGAAGGGTGCCCGGAGGCCTAGTGGGATAGGGCCTGCCTGCGAGCCTGGAGCTGGAAAGGAGAGGAAAATTTAGGACTCACTAGCCCTCTGAAAATGGTCCACCTGTATCGCAGAAAAGGAGCAGCCGAGCTGATAGGCCATTCCGCAAGCGGTACAGGAGAGGATCTGAGTGAGTACACCTGCACCCCCTGAGCTGATAGGAGAAGGAGCACTCTGGTGGGAAACCAGATTAGCCCTCTGCTAGTGACTGTACACCTTACTTAAAGGAACAGGACCCAGATCCCGTGCTCAGGAAGAAAGTGTCCAGATTGCTAGGTGAAGAGGAGTTCATCTAGGGTCTGGAGTGGTACAACTGGAGCTGCTGGCTAACACTCCAACAGAGACTGTGTGTCAGAGAAAAGATGCTGTGAATAGTTCAGGAAGTTGTCCTCAGATTTTGGTTCCCTTGGGCATCCTGTACACCCCTTACCATCCAAGTTCTAATCCACTCAATAAAAAAACAAAACAAATGCTCAAGGACTGATTTCTGTCTACAGATGAGAGCTTTGTGGAAAAATGCTAACTGACTGGCTGTGCAGGACTATAGGGGGACTTAAATTCATCAGTCATCCCTAAGGAGGTAGTGCTACACCTATAAAGCTGAATATATAGTATCAATGTAGAAATGACCTTTTCACTTCTTATTTAAATAGACTGATAATCTCTGGTATATATACATGTGAAGACTAAATAAAAATGGTCTTGATGGAAAAGACACGCGAAAACGGTATTGTCTTTAAAATATCTGCAACTACATGGCAGGAAAGAAAACATTTTCAAAGCATAATTATAGAAAATGAACTAG
The DNA here is from genome assembly GCF_062004578.1 of Staurois parvus. Taxonomy (NCBI): domain Eukaryota; kingdom Metazoa; phylum Chordata; class Amphibia; order Anura; family Ranidae; genus Staurois; species Staurois parvus. The sequence goes on from NW_028317945.1 coordinate 7,637,117, forward strand.
ACAGAGGCAGACATATATTAACCTCTCGGTGTCAGCTCCTATATCCACAATTGTGTGGTTGAAAGGCCTGCAGAGACTGAGACTTGGAGAGACAGTGATCAAACGGGAAGGAGTGACACCAATGTGTTATTTATATCCACAGGCACAATGTACATGGAATTTGTCTATTGTTTGTAGAGGTTAAAGTTCACAAGCTGTTTTTGAGTGGGGAGTTCAGCTGACAGATGAATCTGGTTACTAGAAGGCCAAGTCTTCAGCGAATGTGTTGTATAGTGCGAGTGATTACAGACATTTTACTTCCACTCGCCACTCTTCAGGGCTTTTAGATTTCAATATTATTGCTGTCGTTGACAATGAACTATCATTCAGTTTTTGTATTTTGAATAAACCGAATATGCAAAAAGGAAATAAAGCCCGCAAAAATTTTAAACGAACGACAGATTGCAAAAGATAGCAGGACCAACCCCCAAAAACTCTTCAAATATATTAATAGTAAAAAAGTCTGGTCCATGCATGTAGACCCTTTACAAAATAATCTAGAGTGGGTGACTGGGGACAAAAAGAAGGCAAATTTGTTAAATACCTTCTTCAGCTCTGTGTATACAAAGGAGCATGGGGTAGCTCTTGTCCATAATCGGCATGGCATTGACACAGCTCCAATTTATCCACATTGGCTCACAAATGATGTGATCCAAAAATATTTAGACAGTATCAAGGTGAATAATGGCATGCACCCACGGATCCTTAAAGAATTGAGCTCTGTCATTTCAAATCCATTGTTTCTCATTTTTAGGGACTCTTTAATGACTGGCATAGTACCACTGGATTGGTGTAAGGCCAATGTGATGCCGATATTTAAAAAGAGGTCAAAAACTTTACCAAGTATTTATAGACCTGTTAGTTTAACTTCTATAGTTAGGAAGATACTGGAGAGTTTGATAAAAGACCACATAGATGAGTTGTTGCTGGAAAAAAAAATATTTTAAGCAACAGACACCATGGAATCATGAAAGATAGAAGTTGTCAAACAAATCTGATTTCTTTTTATGAGGAGGTGAGCAAAACCTTGGACAGAGGGGTGGCAGTGGATGTGGTATTCTTGGACAGAGGGGTGGCAGTGGACGTGGTATTCTTGGACAGGGGGGTGAAGGTGGACGTTGTATTGAATTTTGCAAAAGCGTTTGACACAGTTCCCCACACACAGCTAATGTGTAAGGTAAAGTCTACGGGCTTGGAAAAATCCATATGTAAATGTATAGAAAACTGACTAAAAGATCATATTCAAAGAATAGTGGTTAATGAGTCATACTCTGAATGGTCTAGGGTTGTCAGTGGTGTACCCCAGGGTTCAGTGTTGGGACCCTTACTTTTTAACATATTTATCAACAATATAGGGTCTGAGATTAAAAATCCCATTTTAGTCTTTGCAGATGACACCAAGCTGTGTGGAATAACATCCTTACAGGATGTCTTTAACTTACAAGCTGACCTCAATGCACTGTTTAATTGGGCAACAATGTGGCAAATGAGGTTTAATGTTGATAAATGTAAGGTTATGCACTTGGGGGCTAAGAATATGCATGCATCATACATACCAGAGGGAGGACAACTGGGGGAATCAATGGTGGAGAAGGATCTGGGGGTTCTGGTAGATTACAAGCTTAATAATGGCATGCAATGCCAAGCTGCGGTGTCTAAAGCGAGCAAAATCCTCTCTTCTATTAAAAGAGCTATAGACTCCAGAGAAAGAGGTACAAATCATTAGTAACACCTCATCTGGAATATGCAGCTCAGTTTTGGGCACCAATTCACAAAAAGAACGTTGGGGAACTGGAGAAAGTACAGAGAAGTGCAACCTGTAGCAATCATGCACACAGAGATGGGCGTGGTCATCCATTTTGTATTTCTCTCTCCCAAAAAATCAGTCTCCCTCCTCCGATTTCCCCCCTCCCTCAGGAATGTGGTTGGTGTATGTTTGCTGAGTTCTAAAAGCCTGAGCTTCCTGCCTACACAACCCCCCCAAAATAAGGCAATTGGCTTTCTGTTGTAAGAAGACACCCTGCTGATTTTGGTTGAAAAGGCTGTTATGTTTGGAGTTTGGGTGTGAGAAAAGAGAAGATCTCCCTGCGTTTAACATTGAACTAGCAGAGGGAGATCAAAAGCATCCTTGAGCTCATAAGACTGGAAACTGCTTAACCCAAGGCTTTTTTGGCAAGTACTTATCTACCTAACTTTCTTTCTGTTATCTTTTTGCTGTGCTGTTGTTCTCTGTATATTTTTTTATATATATTGGTTACATCTTTTTTCTGTAAATATTTTATTGCACCCTTTTGACCTTTTAGTAATAAATCTTACTTTCTGAAAGTGTTGAACTGTTTCTAAAGCTCATTATTGCAACTTACGAATTCCTTCCGCTGAAGAGCGCTACTATGTGTGTATAACCCTCTGTATAACCTGTCTGCTGTGACAGTGGTATACAGACGATTATCCAATCATCCTAGTGTTATTGCTGATATTGCCGAGTTTCCTCTTTCTCTGTACAAAAAGGAGGTGGTGGCAGTGTGAAGGGTTAATTGCATAATTAACCTAACCCAGTAACAATCGCACACAGGCTGCAAGTTCATTGATTTGTGGTCCATTAGCTGGAAAATCTGTGTGCAGAGTGCAGCTGGGCGTGGCATTGTTACGCAGGTGACATCGCGGTTTTAGATTGGCAAGTCCTTCGGTCACGAGTTTGGTGAGAAGGTCAGGGATCTGACGCCGCGATCGTCACACAACCAAACTGATATGAAGCATGGAGGAGCTCAGCTATGAGGAAATATTAGAGGAACTGAATTTATTCTCTCTTGAGAAGAAGAGATTAAGGGGGAATATGATCAACATGTATAAATACATCAGTGGTTCATATAGTGAACTCGGTGTAGAGTTCAATAATTGAAAAGAATGCAGCGCTTCATATTGAAGGTAAACATGACATAAAATAAAAGGATGAGTAAAAGTCTTAAAATGTGCAACGTGGCATTCGTGGTTCCTTAGATGGTTATATAAAATAACGTGACTTCCGTGGTTCATGAGGAGTGAGTATATAATGTACTAACCAGATAGCACATGTTTATGTGCGTTGGAGTAAATAAGACCTACTCCAGAGGTACTCTGGGAACCGGAACTCTGCAAACAGGTGAGGTCGTCAGGTGGGGTTGAGTCACCAGATGTCATCCAACCAGCGCATATATCCTCATTCCAGTATAATGTATAATCATCACATAGGGTACATCATGCAATATGGACTTCGGCCACCAGGGGGATCATGCACATGGGTGTACATCTCCTACCATGGATCACCTTAATGGGGGGTGGGGGGCTCACAGTTTCCAAAAAATGAGCCCAGAGAAAAAGGAAACTCCAATAGTGTAGTATTTATTATAACAGCAGGAGTTACAATTGCAAACAGATAAAAAAATTGTGGAAAAACAACTAGCACTTACATCCAGAGGTACTAAGGTAGCATATAGGTCATAAATCCTTGTACAGGATTGGAGTTTCCTTTTTCTCTGGGCTCATTTTTTGGAAACTGTGAGCCCCCCACCCCCCATTAAGGTGATCCATGGTAGGAGACGTACACCCATGTGCATGATCCCCCTGGTGGCCGAAGTCCATATTGCATGATGTACCCTATGTGATGATTATACATTATACTGGAATGAGGATATATGCGCTGGTTGGATGACATCTGGAGACTCAACCCCACCTGACGACCTCACCTGTTTGCAGAGTTCCGGTTCCCAGAGTACCTCTGGAGTAGGTCTTATTTACTCCAACGCACATAAACATGTGCTATCTGGTTAGTACATTATATACTCACTCCTCATGAACCATGGAAGTCACGTTATTTTATATAACCATCTAAGTCACCACGAATGCCACGTTGCACATTTTAAGACTTTTACTCATCCTTTTATTTTATGTCATGTTTACCTTCAATATGAAGCGCTGCATTCTTTTCAATTATTGTACTATACATTAGAGGATTCAGGTATTTCCTTTATATGCTGGCGGCTGATTTTATATTTTAATATTTATTTTATGCTACCCTAGCGCTCGTATATCCACCGTTTTATTCGGTGTAGAGTTATTCACCCTGAGGTCATCAAAGAGGACAAGGCACTCTTTACATCTGGAGGAACAAAATGTAATCTCCAAACACGGAAATGTAGAATAGACTCCCTCAAGAGTTGGTTCTGGCCAGCTCAGCGGATTGCTTTAAAAAAGGCCTGGATTGTTTCTTAGATACACAGAATATAACTGGATACTAACATTTATAGGTAAAGTTGATCCAGGAAATATTCTATTTTCTCTCGGGGGATCAGGAAGGAATTTTTCCCTGTAGGAGCAAATTGGATCATGCTTTGCTGGGTTTTTTTGCCTTCCTCTGGATCAACTGTGCGTATAGGATTATAACTTTTTTTTTTTTTAATGGTTGAACTGGATGGACATTTTTTTCTTTTTTCAGCCAGACTAACTATGTAACAATGAATGTTACGTATGAGCTGTAGCACACAGCAATGCAATCAGTCTGATGGTGCCTATCTGTACATCACCTGAATGCTGTAGACATACAGTGGATTGGAGAGGCAATGGAAAAACAGCAGAGCAGGAGGGCTCTCCTAGTGTAGTAAGTAATAGCAATTTATTTAATAAAAGCACAATAAACACGCAATAGAAATTGCAAATAGTAAAGACCTATGCACTGCTATGTTCCAACTATAGTAATAATATCAGGTAGGAAGATTGTTGCACTCACTCCTCTCATCATAAATAGAACCATAAGCTTTGAAAGCATAAAGTGACAGTCCAAAAAAATGGAACAGATAATAAACGTCCAATCCAGTATATATTGCATTAACATCCAGCCATAATCAACACCATGCTTGACTTGTGGCCCCACTCCCTGCTCACCCTGACCACTGACCTATATATTATAATAGGCCATAAACACGCCTTATAAGGAAAATGTGTCTCCAAAATATCTGATCCGTGATGTGTTCCTTCAACGTATTATGTTTCTTTAACCGATTGCTGACCTCCCTATAGCAGAAATACTGTTACAGGGTGGCAGTGGTGTGCAAAATCACGTACAGTTGGAAGAAAAAGTATGTGAACCCCTTGGGATTACGTGGAGTTTTTTGCATGAATTGGGCATAAAATGTGCTCTGAACGTCATCTAAGTCACAACAATAGAAGAACACAGTCTGCTGAACATAATACTACACAAACATTAGATGTTGCCATGGTTTAATTGCACATAACATGTAAACATTCACAGTGCAGGAAAGAAAAAGTATGTGCGGCCCTAGCGTAATGACTTCTCCTAGAGCTAATTGGAGCCAGGAGTGAGCCAACCTTGACTCCAATCAGTGTGATGATATTGGATGTGTTGCTGACAGCTGTCCTGCCCTTAAAAACACTCACCTGTTTACTGGTTTCAAGAAGCACTGTCTGATGTGAACCATGCCTCACAGAAAAGAGCTCTCAGAAGACCTACGATCAAGAATTGTTGACTTGCATGAAGCTGGAAAGGGTTACAAAAGTATCTCCAAAAGCCTTGATGTTCATGTGTCCACGGTAAGACAGACTGTCTACAAATGGAGAAAGTTTAGCACTGTTGCTACTGTCCCTAGGCGTAGTCGTCCTGTAAAAATGACTGCAAGAGCACAGCACAGAATGCTGCATGAGGTAAAGAAGAATCCCAGAGTGTCAGCTAAAGACCTACAGAAATCTCTGGCACAAGCTAACATTTTTGTTGACACATCTACAATAAGGAAAACATTAAACAAGAATGGAGTACATGGGAGGACACCACGGAGGAAGCCATTGCTGTCCAAAAAGAATATTGCAGCACGTTTGAAGTTTGCAAAAGAGCACCTGGATGTTCCACAGCACTACTGGAAAAATATACTGTGGACAGATGAAACCAAGTTTGAGTTGTTTGGGAAGAACACACAACACTATGTGTGGAGAAAAAAAGGCACAGCACACCAACATCAAAACCTCATCCCCACTGTAAAACATGGCGGAGGGAGCATCATGGTTTGGGGCTGCTTTGCTGCCTCAGGGCCTGGACAGATTGTTGTCATCTAATGTTTGTGTAGTATTATGTTCAGCAGACTGTGTTCTTCTATTGTTGTGACTTAGATAACGTTCAGAGCACATTTTATGCACATTTTATGCATTTTATGCAAAACGCCACGTAATCCCAAGGGGTTCACGTACTTTTTCTTGCAACTGTATATGTACGTGATTTTGCATTTTCAGGTAGGGGGCACGTGCCATTCGCAGCCACGGCTTTCAATCACAGGCCCTGGCCGGTAATTACTCGCCTGTGTCCGGTGAATTTCGAGGATCTCCGATGGGGAGGAGGACTGTTTTGTTTACTAACAGACACCCTCCCTGTCAGCTCGGGCACACTGTTGTGGATGGCTGTGCACAGCACAGTCATCCACAGCAGTGTTATTACAGTGAAGCACACACACACACTGCCCCCTAGTAAAACACTCCCAGCACACAGTTAACCCTTTGATCACCCCTCATGTTAACCTCTTTCTGCCAAGTGCCATTAGTACAATGTCAGTGCTTTTTTTTTAGCACTGATCACTGTATTGGTGTCAATGGGGATGTCAGTGACACCAAGTCAGTTCCCCCCAGTGTAAGAATGTCCGCCGCAGTCCCGCAGTCCTGCTATGAGTCGCTGATCACCATCATTACTAGTAAAAATGAAAACAAAAATCCCAGTACATATACTGCCATTTATAAACGCTATAACTTTCACGCAAACCAATAAATTTACACATATTGAGATTTTTTTTAGCAAAGACATTTAGCAGAATACATTTTGGCATAAATTTATGATGATATTCGATTTTTAAATTTTTTTTACTGGACATGTTTAATAGCAAAAAGTAAAAAAAATTGTTTTTTTCTCAAAATTGTCAGCCTTTTTTTTTATAGAAAAAAAACCGCACAGGCGATCAAATACCACCGAAAGAAAACTCAATTGTGGGAAAAAAAGGATGTAAATTAAATTTGGGTGCAGCATTGCATGACCGTGCAATTGTCAATTAAAATAACGCAGTGCCGTAACGCCAAAAATGGCCTGGTCAGGAAGGGGGGTAAATCCTCTGGTGGGCAAGTGGTTAAACTCCAGATCTATGCAAAATAAAACAAAAACATACCATAGTGCAACATCATTTTATATAACCAAAAATTAAATGTATTACATTATCCACTCACATTGAACAAATTATATGTGATTCCGAATTATGGTGAACATATATGCATTACTCCACCTATATTGTGGTGTTTCCTATCACTGCTGACCCTTAGTAGCTACTTCATTAGTTCTAGCCCTTTAAGGGAACATGCTCTCAGATATCCAGTGGAATTAAGGTGTATATGAGCAAAGATAAAGGAAATAGATCATAGTGCAACCCCATAAAATATGAACACTTTATTCAAGTAACAAATGCACTCACAAAAGTAATGAATCAAAAGCATATCATAGCCATCAATCAAAATGGTTCCTCACATCACCAGCCAGTTTGAGCATGACCAGAAGTGACATCACTAGGCTCCGCCCGACATGTTGCGTCACAGGTCATGTGACTTCTTCAGGGTAAGCCCAGAGCCGTGAAGAGGCTCTGTAGCTTATGCATTAATTTGCAAATGTGTGCTAACTAAACTCCTGTTTTTAATGCATACTGTTAGACAGGTTAATTCAATTTGTTTGCAGGCTGGTTGCCAAGCTGAGCTGGGAATTTTTCTCTTTTGTTGTTTGACATGCGTTGCCCTTCCATGTGCTCCTTGCTGTGAAGGCCAGTTATAGACTGGGGCAGTGGCCATTTTTTGTACTGTTGAATTGTTGGTCGAGGGGGTACACTGGACACCTTAGCTGCCATTGTGCTACATGCTGGGTGTCCAGTGCGCTCCTGTACCTTTAAGGAAGGGTGGGCTCCCTCAGGTCCACCTGCTCTTGGTCTATCCATTAAATACATGTGCCTCTACTATGGGGGCTCTCAAAATTGGTAGAGTTATGCAGGCAATAGATGGGTCGAAAATTGGCAGACTTTTCAGCCGAAAAAAAAAATCGGCCGATTTTTGCACTGTTAATAGGTTAATTGGTCGGCCATTTTTCTGGATTTTGTCAGATTTTTTTGATCGGTAAAGTTGGAAAAACATCGGCCAATTTTGCCGATCGGCCGATTTTCACGGCAATGATGGGCAAATCGGGCGATCTTTTTACCGATAAAAAAATCTGCCCATGAACCGTGACCTGCAAGAAAAAGAAAAAGAAGAGGAAGAGGAAGAACAAGAAGAGGAGGAAGAAGAGAAAGAAGAAGAAGAGAAAAAAAGAAGAGGAAGAGGAAGAAGAAGAAGTAGAAGAAGAGAAAGAAGAAGAGAAAGAAGAATTCCAGTCCGCTATTATATTTGACATTAAAAAGTATTGCGGTTGCAACAATGTATCTATTTGTATCCGAAAAAACCATCTGTATCCAAAATGGATACAAATAGATACAATGTTGCAACCGCAATACTTTTTAATGTCAAATATAATAGCGGGGCTCTCTGCAGGGACAGAAGTAATTAAATGCCAGCTGTAGACGGGAAGAAAATCAGCCGATTTTTTTTTACTGTTGGTGGTAACATCGGCCTATTGAACGACCGATTTTTCGTTTTTTTGTTAAAAAAACGGCCGGTTTTCTCCCCATCTATAGCCTGCATTAGGAACTACAGAATATCAAGGTGCTGTGACCAGGCTTTGTAGCTTACGCATTTGTTTGCAAATGTGTGCTAACTAAACCCGTTTTTAACGTATACTGTAGACAGGTTATTTCGGTTTGTTTGCAGGCTGGATGGCAAGTTGAGCTGGGAATTTTTCTCTTATGTTGTTTTATAATAAAACTTACCTGTAGGTACATGGAATATCTTGTAAATGTGCACCGTTTAGGGGATATTCACTATTTCTCAGCCAGTGACATCACCGGTGCATACATACCATGTTCTGAAGGGATGGCATAAAGAGTATGCTGTTCCTTCAGAACACTGTACCATGTGCCTGTGCCGTACCTAGGTCCGTGAAGATGGAAGCCTGGTCAGCGGTGACAGCACGCTGCTGGAGTTTTCCTTTTTTAAGAAAAGTCTTTCATAATGTACTAGTATTCAATGCATACTAACACATTATGCCCTTAACCCCTTGGCGCCGGTGGCTGCCGGCCCTTTAAAGGTTTCAGAAGCCAGGAGGCGGGGCAGGGTTTAGGGTCATGTGTCTGCCATCACACGTCATCACGGTGGTCACATGACCAGGAAAGGGCCCAATCGAAAGAGGAGATCGGGACCTTTCCATGAGTACCAGACATGTGTGCTGGGAGCGCACAGGGCGTGCGCTCTCAGCACATATTTTTTTTTTAATAGAACGCAAATGTGCAGCCGCTCGGCATCTAGGCCCAGATGCCGGGAGGCCACAGAGGTTAAAGGATAAGTTCACCATTTAAAAAAAAATAATAATGCAGATTTTTTTTGCAGGTAAAAAAAAAAATGTGCATTTATTATTTTTTCTGCAGGATCCTGAAAAGCATTGCACCAGTGATCAGTAGGTCACTGATGCCATGCAGGTCTCCTGCAGACCTGTCAGAATATATGCTTGCCTTACGGATGTGCGAGCAAGCAGATATACTGACAGGAAGAATGAATGAACTACCACGGCCCTTCACAATGCTGTGGTAGTTCATTGAGGCCTACAAGCTGACAGCTGCTAAGGCTGTCAGGACTTGTAGTTTCTCATTCACAGATGACTGTAAATGATTGATGCGGCTGTCAAAAATTTGACAGCTAGCGGGGGGGGGGAAGAAGATCCCCCGCTAGCTGTCAAAGCGGAGATGAGGGAGGAGCGGGGGCTGGTCTGAACGTAACATGTTACACCCTGAGTATGGGTGTAACATGTAACATGTTATGAATGGTGAATGTATCCTTTAACTAGCAGGGGGGAGGTTTTTTCCCCCAAACTTTACTACTGCTTCATTAGGATTGCATATGTAATCGATCCAGCGATCCACTGCTCTCAGATAGGGAGTGAGGCAGCGCCTCTGGCTATGACAAGACCTGCTTGTCTATAGCTGTGTATACAATTGATCTCAGTCACCTCTCTCAGTCTTGACAGGAATACGGCAAGGAAAAACTGCTCTCCTCCACCCTGGCAATGCTCAGAACAAGAGGGTACTAGAGCTTGTTTCACATTATAAAGGAATAGGTTATTTTTCTGAGATTGATTACTTTAAACCTTTAATGTATGTGATTGCTTCTAATTCTGTAGACACATTTTGGGATAGATTAGCAGATCAATCCCTGTGTTTCTTCTAAGTGCTACTGATTTAAAGTGGTTGAAAAGCTTTTTTACCTTCATGCATTGGTTGCAAAAAATCTGTGTGCAGCAGCCGCTTCAGCCCCCCTCAATACTGAGCCCCATCACAATCCAGCAATGGGCACAAGAGCCTAGACTCTCCCTCCTCATTGGCTGAGACAGCAGCAGGAGCCATTGGGAGAGAGGGGGCAGGGCCGTGCCACGGCTCTGTGCGTGAATGGACACACAGAGCAGTGGCTCAGGAGCGAGCCTGCTTGTCTGCCCCCATTGTAAGCTGTTTGCTGTGGGGGCACTCAACAGGAGGGGGAGGCCAGGAGCGCTAGTGGGGGACCTGAAAAGAGGAGGATCAAGGCTGCTCTGTGCAAACCATAGCACAGAGCAGGTAATACCAACTTTTTTTTTTTGTTTTGTGTTTTTTTTTTGTAAATTGGCTTTAATATCACTTTAAACTTTCTATCCTTATATAGGGCGCTGAGTGCCTGGAATCAATTCTACAATGAATGTGGCTGGATGGCTACTTCAGGAGTGGGAAGTTCTAAAACCTACAGTCACTTTTGGGGGACATCAAGGAGTGGTGGGAGCATTGCTCATTCATCTTCAACAAGCTCTTAGAGCGTGTACACAGACCAAAATACTGCCTCACTTTTTCTGTGCCCCACAGGTGAGAGGCAGGTGCTTATTTTGACTACTTTTTTGAGTTGGGTTACCATTTAAATTAAATTATAACTAAAGGCAAAACATTTTTATGTAGTCTTCGATACAGTGCAGAGGGATTAGAACACTTACAACATAGTCTGGTTGAAAAAGACACAAGTTCATCCAGTTTAACCCAGAGAAAAAACACACATACAAATAAAAAAACTCCAATAAACCTCCACTTGCCTGGTTTGTATTGCTATCTGTGACCTGTTTACCTGTTCTGGTGACCATGGAGATTACCAGGGATTTCCTATTACTTCTATTTGAGAATGAAAGTAAAAGAAATTCCCACTTTTTGGGTTTTCCCAAGAAGAGGGATAGACGGGTAATCTTCCAGTGGGACACTAGTTCTGGTAGACAACCAGGGATTCCTTTACTTTGGAGGGATTTCCTCTCACTACCTGTTCTAGCTATGGGACAGAAGTAAAGGGAAAACACACATAGCAAAAAAATTGATAGGGGTTATAACCCTCCCTTAAGCCAGCCATAGATGTTTTGAATCTTGGCTGGTTCAGCAGGGACTGGCCAAGATTTGAACCATCTATGGGCAGGCTGATAGTACCCAATTTGATTGTTGTACGATTTGGGTACAACCAGACTTTCTGATTTTTCATGCGATTAATACCAGAGGTTATAGCCACTAGCAATAATCACTGTGTTCTCCTGGCAGGGATGGCAGGGCTCTTCACAAGGAGAACACAATAGCTCCACAGGAGGGATTCCCCCATTAACACTAGCCCTGCTAGCCATGTGTCTCTCCTATGCATTCCTAATTGATTAACTGGCAATACCCCCAACCAACTCAGTATAATTTTAGGCCTTCCTTAGGGGAGGCATAGCCAGGGGCAACACAGCCAGGTGTAGCATTGCCAACTATCATCTTGGAGAAAGTATTGAGCATTGCACTTTGGCTCTGCACTTCAGAAAATGCACAAAGCGAGAAGCAGATAACTTTAAATACTAAGCAGACTACAGTTGATCTGTTTCCCCATCCTGCTCTTTCATCTCTTACCCAGTCTGCTTCTTCATCCCACCACTCTGTAACATGCTCTCCCTACTCTTACTTCTCATGGTTGTATTCTCTCTCTTCAAACTCTCTCTCCTTCACCCCTCTTCTCCACCCCACAGCTTATATATATATCACCCTCACTCCTGTCTCCTGTCCTGTCAGAATTAGGCCCTGACCACTACAGCCGTGGCAAACTGACAATACCAGATGCCTAAAAAAATGTAGGCATGCTCTTGAGAATTTATGGCGTAAGACTAAGACCCAGCAAGACTTCGACCAATATAAATCTGCCCTTCCAAAATACAATTCCTGTCTCCACACTGCCAAACAGACCTATTTTATCACTCTCATTAACACCCTCTCATGCAATCCCTGTCAACTCTTTTCTACCTTTAACTCTCTACTTCTTTACTTCTACCCACTAACTCATTCACTACCCAGGAGCTTGCTATGCACTTCAAAAATAAGATAGATACAGTTTGTGATGAGATCTCCACTGTACAGACATCTGCCTCACCCTACACTCCTTGCCCACCTGCACAATCTATACTTCCCTTGTTTAACCCAGCTACTATAGAGGAGGTTGGTAAACTTTTTTCTAAAGCCCATCTAACCACCTGTCCCCTGGACCCTGTTCCCTCACAAATATTACGGTCACCCTCTGGCTTTATCTTTCCCTCTTTAACTCGTACCTTCAACCTCTCCCTTTCTACTGGCATCTTCCCCAACTCTCTAAAACATGCGCTAATCACCTCCATACTTAAAAAGGGTTCACTGGACCTCACCAATCTTAGCAACCTAAGACCCATCTCCTTACTCCCTTTTGCCTCCAAACTCCTTGAACGTCTAGTCTACAACCGGCTGAGCTGCCACCTTATTGAGAACACCGTTCTCTTCAGTCAGGATTTTGCCCACAACACTCCACAGATACTGTTCTCCTAAAACTCACAACTTACTAACCGCTAAAACCAATGGTCACTATTCCGTACACTTACGGTCCTCTCTTGGACCTCTCTGCTGGCTTTGACACAGTTGACCACTCCCTCCTCCTCAAAAAACTCTATTTACTTTGTCTCAGTGACTGTACTCCCTGTTGGTTTGAATCTTACCAATCTCACTGCAGCTTCAGTGTCACTTACAGTACAACTCTACTTCCTCCTCTCCTACCACTCTTACTGTCGGTTCTGTCTTTGGACCTCTCCTATTCTCAATCTGCACTTCTTCCTTGGGTCAGCTGATAGCGTCCCATGGTTTCCAATACCATTTCTATGCTGATGACACACAAATCTATCTCTCCTCAGCTCACCCCATCAGTTTCCTCATGTATAAGTGATTTACTAACAGACATATCAGACTGGATGTCACGCCACTTCCTAAAACCCAATCTATCCAAAACTGAGCTCATGATATTTCCTCCCCCAAGTGCCTCTTCCCCTGATTTCTCAGTCAGGATTAATAGCACCACTATCAACCCATCCATGCATGCCAGGGTGCTAGGGGTAGGGGCAGCATAGTGGCTAAATGGTTAGCACTTCTGCCTGGCAGTACTAGGGTGGCTGGTTCGAATTCCAACCCCGGCACCACCTGCCTGGAGTTTGCATGTTCTCCCTGTGACTGCGTGGGTTTCCTCCGGGTACTCTGGCTTCCTCCCACACTCCAAAGACATGCTGGTAGGTTAATTGGCTCCTGTCTAAATTGGCCCTAGTAGGTATATGTATGAATGTGAGAGTTAGGGACTTTAGATTGTACGCCCCTTGAGGGTTAGGGACTGATGTGAATGTACAACATATATGTAAAGCACTGCGTAAATTGACAGCGCTATATAAGTACCTGAAATAAATAAACCCTGGATTCTGAACTATCCTTTCAGGCCCAAATCCAATCCCTGTCCAATCATGCCGCCTCGACCTCCACAACATCTCCAGAATACGCCCCTTTTTAACCAATGATACCACAAAGCTCCTAATTCACTCCATGGTTATCTCTCACCTTGACTACTGCAACTCCCTACTCATTGGCTTACCTTTACATAGGCTATCCCCCCTCCAGTCCATCATGAATACTGCTGCTAGGCTCATCCACCTTACCAGCTGTTCAGTGTCTGCTACCCCTCTCTGCCAATCCTTCCACTGGTTTCCACTCACCCAACAAATAAAATTCAAAATACTAACAACTTACAAAGCCATCCACAAATCTGCCCCCAGCTACGTCACCAACCTGGTCTCACAATATCAACCAAACCACTCTTTTCGATCCTCCCAAGTCCTTCTGCTCTCTAATTCCTGTGTCACCTCCTCCCATGCTTGCCTCCAGGACTTCTCCCAAGCTTCTCCCATCCTATGGAATGCCTTACTCAAATCTGTCTGGCTATCTCCTAATCTATCCACCTTTAGATGATCCCTGAAAACCTTTCTCTTTAAAGAAACCTATCCTGCTTCTAACTAGTAAACTGCCTTTTATTTCCTCCATCAGCTCATCACCCACAACTAGAGATGAGCGAATTTCTCAAAAATTCGATTCGGCTGATTCGGCGAATTCCAGTGAGAAATTCGATTCGATGCGAATTTCTTCGCTACGAAGATGACTTATAAAAAGGGTTTCTAGGCTTCAGAGAGCCTTTAAATTAGTGCAGAACACTGTACCTTTAATTTAAATGCCCTTGGAGATGAGGAAAGAGAAGGAGAAGGAGAAGGAGAAGGATGAGAAGAAGGAGAAGGATGAGAAGAAGGAGAAGGAGAAGGATGAGAAGAAGGAGAAGGATGAGAAGAAGGAGAAGGAGAAGGATGAGAAGAAGGAGAAGGACAAGGATGAGAAGAAGGAGAAGGAGAAGGATGAGAAGAAGGAGAAGGAGAAGGATGAGAAGAAGGAGAAGGAGAAGGATGAGAAGAAGGAGAAGGATGAGAAGAAAGAGAAGGATGAGAAGGAGAAGGATGAGAAGAAGGAGAAGGAGAAGGATGAGAAGAAGGAGAAGGAGAAGGATGAGAAGAAGGAGAAGGATGAGAAGAAGGATGAGAAGAAGGAGAAGGATGAGAAGAAGGAGAAGGATGAGAAGAAGGATGAGAAGAAGGATGAGAAGAAGGAGAAGGATGAGAAGAAGGAGAAGGATGAGAAGAAGGAGAAGGATGAGAAGAAGGAGAAGGATGAGAAGAAGGAGAAGGAGAAGGATGAGAAGAAGGAGAAGGAGAAGGATGAGAAGAAGGAGAAGGATGAGAAGAAGGATGAGAAGAAGGAGAAGGATGAGAAGAAGGAGAAGGAGAAGGATGAGAAGAAGGAGAGGATGAGAAGAAGGAGAAGGATGAGAAGAAGGAGAAGGATGAGAAGAAGGATGAGAAGAAGGAGAAGGATGAGAAGAAGGAGAAGGATGAGAAGGAGAAGGATGAGAAGACGGAGAAGGAGAAGGAGAAGCAGAAGGAGAAGGATGAGAAGAAGGAAAAGGAGAAGGATGAGAAGATGGAGAAGGAGAAGGATGAGAAGAAGGAGAAGGAGAAGGATGAGAAGAAGGAGAAGGAGAAGGATGAGAAGAAGGAGAAGGATGAGAAGAAGGAGAAGGAGAAGGATGAGAAGAAGGAGAAGGAGAAGGATGAGAAGAAGGAGAAGGAGAAGGATGAGGAGAAGGAGAAGGATGAGAAGAAGGAGAAGGATGAGAAGAAGGAGAAGGATGAGAAGAAGGACAGTTCTGTGACAGTTTCTCTCTATTTATGACAGTTCTGGGACATTCACTCCATACAGCTGTTTCAACCGCTGTATGGAGGGAATGTCATGGAACTGTCAGAAATAGACTATTAATGACAGTTCTGGGACTGTCCTTCCATGCAGCGGTTGAAACATTGTATGTATTTGTTTCCATAAATGGATCCATTTATGGAAACAAATACATACAATGTTTCAACCGCTGTATGGAAGGACAGTCCCAGAACTGTCATTAATAGTCTATTTCTGACAGTTCTATGACATTCCCTCCATACAGCGGTTGAAACAGCTGTATGGAGTGAATGTCCCAGAACTGTCAGAAATAGACTATTTATGACAGTTCTGGGACTGTCCTTCCATACAGCGGTTGAAACATTGTATGTATTTGTTTCCATAAATGGATCCATTTATGGAAACAAATACATACAATGTTTCAACCGCTGTATGGAAGGACAGTCCCAGAACTGTCATTAATAGTCTATTTCTGACAGTTCCATGACATTCCCTCCATACAGCGGTTGAAACAGCTGTATGGAGTGAATGTCCCAGAACTGTCAGAAATAGACTATTTATGACAGTTCTGGGACATTCACTCCATACAGCGGTTGAAACATTGTATCTATTTTTTTCCATAAATGACATTCTGCAGATACACTTAGAGGAGCGCTGCAGATACACTTTTTGCCGGCTTGGAATTATTCTTATTTTCATCCTACTTCTTCTTTTTCTTCTTATGAGGATGAGGATGAGGATGAAGAAGAAGAAGTAGGATGAAAATAAGATTAATTCCAAGCCGGCAAAAAGTGTATCTGCAGCGCTCCTCTAAGTGTATTTGCAGAATGTCATTTATGGAAAAAAATAGATACAATGTTTCAACCGCTGTATGGAGTGAATGTCCCAGAACTGCCATAAATAGTCTATTTCTGACAGTTCTGGGACATTCACTCCATACAGCTGTTTCAACCGCTGTATGGAGGGAATGTCATAGAACTGTCAGAAATAGACTATTAATGACAGTTCTGGGACTGTCCTTCCATACAGCGGTTGAAACATTGTATCTATTTGTTTCCATAAATGGATCCATTTATGGAAACAAATAGATACAATGTTTCAACCGCTGTATGGAAGGACAGTCCCAGAACTGTCATTAATAGTCTATTTCTGACAGTTCTATGACATTCCCTCCATACAGCGGTTGAAACAGCTGTATGGAGTGAATGTCCCAGAACTGTCAGAAATAGACTATTTCTGACAGTTCTGGGACTGTCCTTCCATACAGCGGTTGAAACATTGTATGTATTTGTTTCCATAAATGGATCCATTTATGGAAACAAATACATACAATGTTTCAACCGCTGTATGGAAGGACATTCCCAGAACTGTCATTAATAGTCTATTTCTGACAGTTCCATGACATTTCCTCCATACAGTGGTTGAAACAGCTGTATGGAGTGATTGTCCCAGAACTGTCAGAAATAGTCTATTTCTGACAGTTCTGGGACATTCACTCCATACAGCTGTTTCAACCGCTGTATGGAGGGAATGTCATGGAACTGTCAGAAATAGACTATTAATGACAGTTCTGGGACTGTCCTTCCATACAGCGGTTGAAACATTGTATGTATTTGTTTCCATAAATGGATCCATTTATGGAAACAAATACATACAATGTTTCAACCGCTGTATGGAAGGACAGTCCCAGAACTGTCATTAATAGTCTATTTCTGACAGTTCTATGACATTCCCTCCATACAGCGGTTGAAACAGCTGTATGGAGTGAATGTCCCAGAACTGTCAGAAATAGACTATTTATGACAGTTCTGGGACTGTCCTTCCATACAGCGGTTGAAACATTGTATCTATTTTTTTCCATAAATGACATTCTGCAAATACACTTAGAGGAGCGCTGCAGATACACTTTTTGCCGGCTTGGAATTAATCTTATTTTCATCCTACTTCTTCTTCTTCATCCTCATCCTCATAAGAAGAAAAAGAAGAAGTAGGATGAAAATAAGAATAATTCCAAGCCGGCAAAAAGTGTATCTGCAGCGCTCCTCTAAGTGTATCTGCAGAATGTCATTTATGGAAAAAAATAGATACAATGTTTCAACCGCTGTATGGAGTGAATGTCCCAGAACTGTCATAAATAGTCTATTTCTGACAGTTCTGGGACATTCACTCCATACAGCTGTTTCAACCGCTGTATGGAGGGAATGTCATAGAACTGTCAGAAATAGACTATTAATGACAGTTCTGGGACTGTCCTTCCATACAGCGGTTGAAACATTGTATCTATTTGTTTCCATAAATGGATCCATTTATGGAAACAAATAGATACAATGTTTCAACCGCTCTATGGAAGGACAGTCCCAGAACTGTCATTAATAGTCTATTTCTGACAGTTCTATGACATTCCCTCCATACAGCGGTTGAAACAGCTGTATGGAGTGAATGTCCCAGAACTGTCAGAAATAGACTATTTCTGACAGTTCTGGGACTGTCCTTCCATACAGCGGTTGAAACATTGTATGTATTTGTTTCCATAAATGGATCCATTTATGGAAACAAATACATACAATGTTTCAACCGCTGTATGGAAGGACAGTCCCAGAACTGTCATTAATAGTCTATTTCTGACAGTTCTATGACATTCCCTCCATACAGCGGTTGAAACAGCTGTATGGAGTGAATGTCCCAGAACTGTCAGAAATAGACTATTTATGACAGTTCTGGGACATTCCCTCCATACAGCGGTTTCCGGCAAAAAGTGTATGTGCAGAGTTCCTCTATTCTGCAGATACACTTAGAGGAGCTCTGCAGATACACTTAGAGGAGCTCTGCACATACACTTTTTGCCGGCTTGGAATTATTCTTATTTTCATCCTACTTCTTCTTCTTCTTCTTCTTCATCCTCATCCTCATCCTCTTCTTCTTCTTCTGAGGATGAGGATGAGGATGAAGAAGAAGAAGAAGAAGAAGAAGAAGTAGGATGAAAATAAGATTAATTCCAAGCCGGCAAAAAGTGTATGTGCAGAGCTCCTCTAAGTGTATCTGCAGAGCTCCTCTAAGTGTATCTGCAGAATAGAGGAACTCTGCACATACACTTTTTGCCGGCTTGCAATTATTCTTATTTTCATCCTACTTCTTCTTCTTCTTCTTCTTCTTCTTCTTCTTCATCCTCTTCTTCTTCTTCTGAGGATGAGGATAAAGAAGAAGAAGAAGAAGAAGAAGTAGGATGAAAATAAGATTAATTCCAAACAGGCAAAAAGTGTATGTGCAGAGCTCCTCTAAGTGTATCTGCAGAATAGAGGAACTCTGCACATACACTTTTTGCCGGCTTGGAATTATTCTTATTTTCATCCTACTGCTTCTTCTTCTTCTTCATCCTCATCCTCATCCTCAGAAGAAGAGGATGAGGATGAAGAAGAAGAAGAAGAAGAAGAAGAAGAAGAAGTAGGATGAAAAGAAGAATAATTCCAAGCCGGCAAAAAGTGTATGTGCAGAGTTCCTCTATTTCTGACAGTTCTCTCACAGCTTCTTCACATGTACAGCGGTTGAAACATCTGTATCCTAAATGGAAACTAATAGATACAAATTGTATCTATTAGTTTCCATTTAGGATACAGATGTTTCAACCGCTGTACATGTGAAGAAGCTGTGAGAGAACTGTCAGAAATAGAGGAACTCTGCACATACACTTTTTGCCGGCTTGGAATTATTCTTCTTTTCATCCTACTTCTTCTTCTTCATCCTCATCCTCATCCTCTTCTTCTGAGGATGAAGATGAAGAAGAAGAAGAAGTAGGATGAAAAGAAGAATAATTCCAAGCCGGCAAAAAGTGTATGTGCAGAGTTCCTCTATTTCTGACAGTTCTCTCACAGCTTCTTCACATGAACAGTGGTTGAAACATCTGTATCCTAAATGTAAACTAATAGATACAATGTTTCAACCGCTAAACATGTGTTCCTTCTGTCAGAGAACTGTCAGAAATAGCGGAGCTCACTGCAGGGACACTTTTGCCGGCTGATCGGGAAATGTTCGATTCGCGCACCCGAAGTAGGCAAAATTTCGGTTTCGCCGCGAATCGAATATTTCCTGAAATTCGACTCGAATTCCGGTTCGCCTGGTTCGATTCGCTCATCTCTACCCACAACTATTACCTTTTCTATCACTCAACCCTTCCTCCTAGATTGTAAGCTCTAACGAGCAGGGCCTTCTGTTTCCTCTTGTACCAAATTGTATTGTAACTGCAGTGTCTACCTTCATTTTTTAAAGCGCTGCACAAACTTTCAGCGCTATATAAATCCTGTATAGTAATAATAATAACACTGACTATGTTGATGGGAGAATCAAGCAATTTTCTTTTCTGCAACCTGTGGTTGCAGAAAAGAAAGTTGCATTGTCTATCGCTTGCCTTTGTCTTGGAAATTCGCTTTAACGAATTTCTCCTTACCGTGAGTACTCGCAGTTGGATGCGCAGAAATCCCCCATAAAGCTGTGCGAATCTCGCTTACCACGACTGCAGCTAAATTACACGATTCCTGCCCATCCAGCTACTTTAGCTTCTGTTGAAATGTGGGTGATGGAGCTCCGTTACCCTAGAATGATCACACGACGCTCTAAGGCTAGTGTTGCAATTCACATAAGGGCCGGCTTCAGACTCAGCCCTCGGTTTTATTACAAATACACACATGCCCCCCACATGAATAAAGTCAATCCCCTCCCACCGAACAATGCAATGGGGAGTGCCTATACACAGGATGTACATTCCGATTGGGCATAGTCTTTCCTATTATCTATCACTGGTCCTCCCCCATGAGCCTTCTGAGGTCAGCAGACTTCCTCCCCTTCCCCCCCCATGAGCCTTCTGAGGTCATATTTCCCAGCTCCTAGCAGTATGTCCATTCTCTGTACAAGCATCCCCTAGGAACATCAGTCTGTACCTGGATGGGCCCGATACGATCTTTATTAAAACACATCCATCCAAGATACAGTTCAGGTCGGTAATGGGTTGTAAGATATGCATAAGCCTACACGCGGAGTTCGTACCGCTTGGCGCCTTGCGTTATGAAGTCCATGTGGTACTATGCTGCTGATATGTGGATACAGGCCCGCGGTCTACTGCCAGCGGCATTCGCATCGAATGCAGTGGTGGTATACACGCCGATCTATAAGCGCAGATCCGCCATCTCATCCATTACCGAGCTGAGTACTGTAATACATACATTGTACATGCGCATGGAACAATTGCAGCCTTCAGAGCTTTAATTAAGCCACACGAGAGACATATGAATAACAAGAATATATGACACATTTAAAGTTCGACCAACAATACAAAATTTCCATGACATTCCCTCCTGTTTTATCATATTCTCCTCGTGTCCCTTCTTGATCTTCTTCAGCTTGATGGGTGTAGTCTCAAAACCTCAAAGAGTTGGTCTTAGACCAGAGTTCCTGTAGTTGTCCCTGAGAATAAAGCTCCACGGGGTACCTGAAACAACAAGACCCGACGCAAACTCGACGCAAACAGGCTTGATTGAAGCGATGATCCTCAAGAGCGTTGGAACCTTCACTACAGGAAGGCTCTTGCAAAAACCACAAACAGACTTGTGGTATGAATAAGGCTTGTGATCCCACGGTGGTCTGGGGAGATCCAGCAGCAGATTCTCAAATTGCCCCTGCAGATGGGGCCACACAAGGCTGGTCTCGACCCAGACAGTTTTCCAAATCGCAGACACAAACCATGATGAGGCTTGAAGCTTGCTTGGAGGTCTTGGAGAATGTGGTCTTCAGGGAGATAAATTAGAGGGAAGCCAGGACGTAATCTGTAGAGAAGGTGGTTGGTTGGTGAGGTCTTCCTCCGATCAGTGGTTGGAGTGGGATCCCAGGAGCGGGCATGGAGATGTGGTCGTCTGCCCGAGCTTGGCTTACACGGTCGATGAGGCAACAGGAACATCTCACCGCGGCATATAAGAGGCAGATGAAAAAGAGAAGCATCAGGATATACACTCCCACTTCCTTCAACCAAGATCCGATGGAGAACAGGAAATCTCCCAATCCTCCCAAACCCTTGAACGGATTCCAACCCTCACTAGCTATAGCTCCAGCTTTTCCCTGTAGTTCACTAACTTTGTCCATATGGGCCTGGACCTTGTCATCGGTGTCTTCTATCCAAGTACAACAATCCTCTCCGATGAACTCACAGAACCCCCCTTTGGCGGCTAAAAGGTAATCAAGGGCCATCTTCTCCTGAAGCACTAAAATTCCCATCTGCCGTTGTTCTTGGGCAATTTCTCTGACAGCCTCTACAGTTAAACATACTATCCACGATGACAGAAAAATTGTTCAGGCGCTTCATAAGTTCTATTCCCCATCCTGTCCATGAGGGGAACCAAGCCCATGCCTAGTCACCCTCAGAGAACAGTTCCCTGCGAACTCTCCCTGCCATCCTTACCTTCTTGTGGACCATCAACTCTTCATGATCCATCACTACATAGGATGTGGGGACTAGCTTTATGAGGGCACACGAACCTTTCGCGTTCTGGGGAAATGTTCTATAGGCTGCCGAACCACACAGAAAATAGTATGGACCTGTCAGAGCAGAGCAGGAGGAGTTCCTCGTTCGGCCTCTGGCACTGAGCAACAGTTGCACAGACTGGGGGATTGCTCCCTCAGTCTGCACATCACATCCGTCCTTCCAACACACGTGGTCTGGTCGGTCAGTGTGGTTACTCAGAAGGAAAGTCTGGTTAGTCAGATTGAAAGTTATACCTCCCTCACAGGTGGTAGCCCCAACAAACTTGTTACCTGTGCCAAAGCTGATGTTAAAGCACACCTGGGGGCTGCCTAGCTGTCCAGTTACCCATAATGGACTGGTGAGGGCCCTACAGGAGCTAGAGCTAATATTGGTGCTAAAACTAATGTTACCTGCTAAAAATGTGTCATTAAGTTCTACCGACAAATGTCTATGTGGGGGCTGACCAGGGGTCCCTTGCTTTTTCGTGCCGACGCGGATGTCATATAGGGTATGAACAGCGGCCATTGCGGACATGTGATGACTGGGTGGGGGCTTAGAGCATACCCAACAGTTGGTTTTGTTGGCGGTTCTGGCTAAACGCAGATGCATTTTAAATAAAAGGTTGGGGTATCTGCCGTCTTTTCCTCCGTTCACACACATGTAAGACATACAAACAAAAAGAAAAAGGAAAATGACACCCCTCATTCTCTGGTGTAGCTGAAAAGCTTCTTGCAGTGGCTTGCGTGCACCCAGTTGTCTCACCCCTCGAGCTTGAGTGAGGTAGGTGTCGTCAGCTGGACTTGGTATGGTCCTGTGAACCGTGGCTCGAGCCCGGTTCTTTGATGTTTCTTTAGGACGACCCAATCACCTGGCTCAATAGAAAGAACACCTGTTATTGCATTTGGATCGGGGAGCGATTCGCGAACCCGATGGTGTATCTTCTGCAGCTCCCGTTGCAGAGATTGCACATAACCTGTAAGCTGTGAATGCAAAGACGACAACTGTTGAGGAAAGTACAACCCTGTTTTGGGAGGTCCCCCAAACAACACCTCGTAGGGTGACAGCCCATGTGGTTGCCGAGGGGCATTCCAGATGGAATAGAGGGCAATGGGGAGACACTCAGGCCAAGG
Organism: Staurois parvus; assembly: GCF_062004578.1. NCBI lineage: Eukaryota > Metazoa > Chordata > Amphibia > Anura > Ranidae > Staurois > Staurois parvus. The sequence continues at coordinate 7,660,573 of NW_028317945.1, forward strand.
TTTTTGGATATCGGCCATGATGTTGGAGATCCTGTTTTTAAGGATTCCGTTAAGACGTTCAACCTTACCGCTACTCTCGGGGTGATATGGGGTGTGTCGTCGCTGACTCCAGTTCCACCAAAGAAATGCAGTTGTGTCCTTTGGAAGAGAGGTTAGTAGTGGACAAAGAAGACATGTTAGCAGAAGAGGTGTTAGTATTGTTAGTCGTGTTGCAAAATTCAGCACTGTCATTGCTGTCCTCCCCCCCCTTCTCATCTTCCGACACAGGAAGAAGAGAAGCTGGGTTAAGAATAGTGCATCGTTTGATAGTGAGGTTAGTAGGGGTTAGGAGGGCTTTCCCCTGAGAGGGGTACCTTGCCTTGGATGTCCTGTTTTTGCAAGACCGTTCTTGCTGCACTGGTGTCGGTGAGGCAAGGGAGGGGATATTTTAATTCCTCTAGAAAAAGATGGACCTGGGCCGACACCGATTTGCCTACTTCCTATGAGGATTCATAGGAGTTACTTACCATGGTGGTCACAAGGGCGGAGGACTCATCAGGAATGAACTGCCACCGACCTTTAGGTAATTGGGGACAGCTCCTCCTCATGTGCCCCGTTTGGTGGCACTGGAAGCACCTGGGTGGGGGCCTATCCTTCCTGTGACCCAGATCCCTTGGTTTTTCGTGTGGGGTCTGGGACATAAGAACTTTGGCCTTGTCCTGTTTTCTTCTATCCATTTCCCTCTCTATTGCCGCAAGAGTGGAAAGGATAGCAGGGATAGACATCTCATTATATTCGGGTCGGGCCAGAACCAGCCTTTCCCGAATTTTAATATTGATGCCTTCCAAAAATTTGGCCCGCAACAGAATGTGCGTCGCGGTCACCTTTACCCCTTCAGTTGGAGCATCAGGTCCAACTTCCAGATCCGCATCCAGTGCCGTCTGCTTGAGACGGCGCCAGAAGCAGGCGCTTTCCTCATTAGGACCCTGGGTGAGCTTCATCATGTCCGTAGTAGAGGTAGCACCATACATTTCTGGAAGCTTTGCCTTTAGCTGTGTACAGAACTCTTTGCCCCCTGAAGTCATCTCCTCATGAGTGGTTATAGAGCACCCTGCAATCAATGTACTGGCCACTTCCATGCCCACCTTTGCCCGCAGGATCTGCGCACAATCTGACCCGCTCATACCATAGCTGAACTGGTTTTGTCCAAACATTCGAGCAAATCCTCTCGGATTGACTCGATAGTCCGGGAGCTCAGCCAGAATAGTGCGGATCTCTGCCGGGGTGAAGGGGACATGCCAAACTACCCGTTCCCCTAAAGTCCGTTCCCCCCTGTGCATTGGGAGGACCTTCAAAATGCTGCACCCTGACTGGATAGGCCTCAGTCCGGGAAGAGTGCAAGGGCTGGCCCAGCTTCATCGGTGGGCTTAGATTATCCACCTCGCTTACTGCACCTTCAGGTTTGAGGTCCTTCAGATCAGGGTATAGCTGGGGGGCAGGGGTCTGATCAGTGGTTCGTAGCGCTTTGGTGCAATCCGCCCTGTTTCTTAACCGGGTGTCTATTCCCCTTGATTCACAGATAGTCTGCAAATCGGTTGTTAAGTAGGCTTCATAGTTGGAAACAGAAGGAGCTGGGGTGAAGCAGGGAGAAGGGAGAGGTAGAGGTAGAGGCTGAGGCATAGAGACAGAAGACACGGAAGGTACGTCAAGAGTGACGTCACTAACAGAAGAGACAGGTGCAGTTATACTTATCTCAGCCACTGTTGGTTGTTCGGGAACCCCAGCAGACCCTGATCCTGCCTGCCTTAGTAGAGTCAGCCCTGAAAGAGCTTCCTCCACCTCTGACACCGGATCCTCCTGTTTTATTCCCTCTGGAGGCCAGGTATACATCACCTGGTTCTTCCGGACAGACACCAGTTTATGTATGCCCTGCTTCCCTAATCGGATTGACTTGTGAAGCCATAGCTGTGCAATCTCTAGTTCTGACGCCTGCATCAGTGGTCCAAATTCAGAGATGAATTTTTCCCACCTCCATGCGTCAAATGTACCTTCCCGGGGAATTTCCCATCTGGTACCCTTCGACCATTTATTCCACCTTTTGAGGGGTTCTGTAGACTTCCCCCCCAAACTCACCTTCATCAGTTGTGCAGCTGTCCTTACCCTGAAGAGGGCTGGTTCCCCCTCTCTCTTCATGGACTGACTACTGCCCATCGTGACTAGTCACTGGTATATATCCCACGTCCGGGTACCTGTTTACCCCCTGGAGCACTCGGTGGGATCCTACCGAGAGGCCTGATTCCACCACTTTCCCAGCACAGCGTAATTTATGTGATTCTTATCGATCACCCGAAGCGCATCAAGTGGCAGTCAGACTGAGAGCACACCTCCCACTCCCACAGTGCAATTTATGTGATCCTGACCACCCGAAGTGTTTGTGGTAACCAGGCTAAGCGTTACACTTCCCTGGACCGCCCACTCGCACAGCGTAATTTATGTGGTTCTCATCACCCACTGTGTTTGGCAGGCCACACCGCACAATGATGAAAGTGGCTTTTCTCTCCCTGCACACAGTAGCTAACACAAGTCAAAACAAAAAGAGGGGTTCTTGGATGTTACTTAGGGGTCACTGGTTGGCCGGAAACCTGCTAACTGACCTTTAGGAAATTTGTACAAGCATCCCCTAGGAACATCAGTCTGTACCTGGATGGGCCCGATACGATCTTTATTAAAACACATCCATCCAAGATACAGTTCAGGTCGGTAATGGGTTGTAAGATATGCATAAGCCTACACGCGGAGTTCGTACCACTTGGCGCCTTGCGTTATGAAGTCCATGTGGTACTATGCTGCTGATATGTGGATACAGGCCCGCGGTCTACTGCCAGCGGCATTCGCATCGAATGCAGTGGTGGTATACACGCCGGTCTATAAGCGCAGATCCGCCATCTCATCCATTACCGAGCTGAGTACTGTAATACATACATTGTACATGCGCATGGCCCAATTGCAGCCTTCAGAGCTTTAATTAAGCCACACGAGAGACATATGAATAACAAGAATATATGACACATTTAAAGTTCGACCAACAATACAAAATTTCCATGACACCTTACTCTATCCAAAGTGGAAAAAAAACGTTTTTCTGTAGTTTTCCTTTAAATATCAATGCATCTCTACATGCATATGCAGTGCATTATTGTGCAGTGCACTGACATGCGTAATAAAATATTCCTAAATAGGTGTTTGTCTTTGTAGTTCTAACATATCATGCAACTTTTTTTGGAACAAATAGGGTTTCGATTTGGTAAGAGGTCTTAGGGAAAAATATTAGGTAAAATTCTTGCTAAATCTTTTTGTTTTTCAAAATGTTCCCCTTTTCTGTATAGCTAACAAACTCTTGGGTATACAAATAATGCATAAATGTGACTGTAATGTGATTTTTATATAACATAGTCTAAACATCATGTCCAAAGTCAGCACTCCCCTTTCAATTCAGTAGAAATGTTTTACCTTTCATTCTTACATCACGATGCACATAAGTTAAAAGGATCTCTTTGCATACATCATGAATGTAGCAATGACATTAGAATGAGTCAGATTTGATCAGACAGGAATTTATGCAAGTATCCTGTTTGTGCAGGTTTGCAATTACAAAACTGCTGAATGACAGTGTGCAAAAATGTCAAAATGTCATCTATAGCTTCCAATGTGTTTACTAAAACCTGTGAGTATGTAAGGAAAAGATTTATTTTATACATGCATTGATTGATTTGATTTTTTAAAAATGTTTTGCACTTTGTTTGTTCATAGGTGATGGATCAGATCAGAGATGGGGGGACTAGTGGGAAATTTGGGAATGGCTTTCAGGTTTCGTGTGCAGGAAAAAATGGTAGAATGTGCTGCATTATGCTCATGATGGGATCCATAGTGAATACAACTAGAAAAGACAGGTAATCTCAAAACATACTGCTCTTTTTGCTTCTGCTCTCTCTATTTCTCTCAAAATGTCTGAAATAGTTAATTATTTACTATTTTTCAGTGCATTCTGGGCATTTGGGAGGGTCTCCTGAGGTTATCTTTTAAAAACGCTTCTAAATGCATAAATGCCACTAAACGCGCATAAACGCGGTAGGTAAATGCTGCTAAACGGACGTTTTTAACCTGCGTTTTCTAGTAGTCAGTTTCCAGCGGTCAGAAAAGTTTTTCAAACACCCTGTGTACATGAGCCCTAAATGTCAAGCCACATTTCCACACCAATGCAGCTTTCAGCCCCAATACTTGAACGTTTATATAGAACAGTGAATTTACTAAAGGCAGTCTCTACTTTCTCCAGCCTCCTTAAAGTTCCACTCACACTGTAAAAAATAAAAGTCAGCAGCTACAAAACCTGTGCCAATCCTTAATGGGGAGTGGGGGACCAGTCTTTAAAGCAGAATTTCGCCTTTTGGGTGGAGCTCCGCTTTAATGGCACAGCAGCATATTGGTAAATTAATTTACTAAAGGAATATGTTACTTATGACAATAATGTTTTGCACACAGTGCTTTACATGACATACAGTACTCTAGACTGAAGTATATTACATCTTTCTGATCATAACACATCCAACAGATCCAAAGAGTTGTCACTATCAGTGAAGAAAGCCATCATTAGTCTGCAAAAACAAAACAAACCCATCAGAGAGATAGCAAAAGCATTAGGTGTGGCCAAAACAACTGTTGGAACATTCTTAAAAAGAAGGATCGCACCAGTGAGCTCAGCAACACCAAAAGACCCGGAAGACCACAGAAAACAACTGTGGTGGATGACCGAAGAATTCTTTCCCTGGTGAAGAAAACTCCCTTCACAACAGTTGGCCAGATCAAGAACACTCTCCAGGAGGTAGGTGTATGTGTGTCAAAGTCAACAAACAAGAGAAGACTTCACCAGAGTGAATACAGAGGATTCACCACAAGATGTAAACCATTGGAGAGCCTCAAAAACAGGAAGGCCAGATCAGAGTTTGCCAAACGACATCTAAAAAAGCCTTCACAGTTCTGGAGCAACATCCTATGGACAGATGAGACCAAGATCAACTTGTACCAGAGTGATGGGAAGAGAAGAGTATGGAGAAGGAAAGGAACTGCTCATGATCCTAAGCATACTACCTCATCAGTGAAGCATGGTGGTGGTAGTGTCATGGCGTGGGCATGTATGGCTGCCAATGGAACTGGTTCTCTTGTATTTATTGATGATGTGACTGCTGACAAAAGCAGCAGGATGAATTCTGAAGTGTTTCGGGCAATATTATTTGCTCATATTCAGCCAAATGCTTCAGAACTCATTGGACGCCACTTCACAGTGCAGATGGACAATGACCCAAAGCATACTGCAAAAGCAACCAAAGAGTTTTTTAAGGGAAAGAAGTGGAATGTTATGCAATGGCCAAGTCAATCACCTGACCTGAATGCGATTGAGCATGCATTTCACTTGCTGAAGACAAAACTGAAGGGAAAATGCCCCAAGAACAAGCAGGAACTGAAGACAGTTGCAGTAGAGGCCTGGCAGAGCATCACCAGGGATGAAACCCAGCGTCTGGTGATGTCTATGCATTCCAGACTTCAGGCTGTAATTGACTGCAAAGGATTTGCAACCAAGTATTAAAAAGTGAAAGTTTGATTTATGATTATTATTCTGTCCCATTACTTTTGGTCTCTTAACAAGTGGGAGGCACATATGCAACTGTTGTAATTCCTACACTGTTCACCTGATTTGGATGTAAATACCCTCAAATTAAAGCTGACAGTCTGCAGTTAAAGCACATCTTGTTCATTCATTTCAAATCCATTATGGTGGTGTATAGAGCCAAAAATGTTAGAATTGTGTTGATGTCCCAATATTTATGGACCTGACTGTATATGCAGTAAGATTTCTTGTGGTAGTCTACATGAATTAAAGCTTCACTCCAACCAAAACCACTTTTTGTAGTTTAGGATAGAATTAGGAAGGGTTAGGAAGGGTGATGTCCTATGTACACAGCAGGAAGTAGGAGAAAATCTTGTAAAAAAAGGAGCACAAATATCACCTTTGACAGCTGTCAGAGGAACATGTATCCCTTCCACTCCTATTCAGCAGAGATACTATTTTTGTCTACTCTAGCCAAAAACAAAAAATGTTGGCATGGTGGTAGTATTTTCATTTTACACTCTAATCAGGCTGATCCACAGAGGTTACATATAGGGATGCTCAAATTAGGCCACAGTGGGCAGCACAGTGGCTAAATGGTTAGCACTTCTGCCTGGCAGTACTAGGGTTGTTGGTTCAAATGGCACCACCTGCCTGGAGTTCGCATGTTCTCACTGTGCCTGCTTGGGTTTCCTCCGGATACTCTGGTTTCCTCACACACTTCAAAGACGTGCTAGTAGGTTAATTATAAATATAAAGTGCAGCGCTCTCCCTAAAACTGATTGCAATAAATTAAATTAATAGAATAGTGCACACTTAACTAAAATATTCTACATAAAATACACACTACTAAACATATGTAAAAAGATAGTGCATATACACATATGCACATAAACTAAGATAGTGCAAACCATGTGCTTCAAAGTGAAAATAAAGTGCAATTGGAGATAAAAATAAAGTGCAATGAAATCACTCCAATCATCTATTATGCATATTAAAAAATAAATGAATAAAATAAAATTAAAAAAAAATAAATAAAATAAAATAAAATAAAAAATAATAAAAATAAAAATAAAAAAAGTGTCCAAATGCATCAAATACTAGCAATCTTCATGCATGTGTCACACGTGTCCACACTGTGTGAATCCAAACTTTGGCCGTGATGGCTCCTCACCTCCTTGCCCAGACCCCACAGGGTCAGCTCGCTCAACAACAGGACACCCTTTAGATGACTCGCCAGGTCCTTCCTCGCCTCTTACACTCTAATAACATCTCCTCCTCAGTTAATATGCAAATGAAAACTCACATAGTGTAATCCTGTTTATTCAATCAGTAGATATAAGATAAAAATTGCCCACTCACATTTAGAATCGTCTTTTAACAAGCCTTCAGTACCCCATGCTATGAATATCCTGCATGGGTATATGTATACATATACCCATGCAGGATATTCATAGCATGGGGTACTGAAGGCTTGTTACAAGACGATTCTAAATGTGAGTGGGCAATTTTTATCTTATATCTACTGATTGAATAAACAGGATTACACTATGTGAGTTTTCATTTGCATATTAACTGAGGAGGAGATCGTTATTAGAGTGTAAGAGGCGAGGAAGGACCTGGCGAGTCATCTAAAGGGTGTCCTGTTGTTGAGCGAGCTGACCCTGTGGGTCTGGGCAAGGAGGTGAGGAGCCATCACAGCCAAAGTTTGGATTCACACAGTGTGGACACGTGTGACACATGCATGAAGATTGCTAGTTTTTGATGCATTTGGACACTTTTTTTATTTTTATTTTTTTAATTTTATTTTATTCATTTATTTTTTAATATGCATAATAGATGATTGGAGTGATTTCATTGCACTTTATTTTTATCTCCAATTGCACTTTATTTTCACTTTGAAGCACATGGTTTGCACTATCTTAGTTTATGTGCATATGTGTATATGCACTATCTTTTTACATATGTTTAGTAGTGTGTATTTTATGTAGAATATTTTAGTTAAGTGTGCACTATTCTATTAATTTAATTTATTGCAATCAGTTTTAGGGAGAGCGCTGCACTTTATATTTATACTTATTCACTTATTTTGGTAAAGGAGTTTTGTGTCAGCTGCTTGGCGAAATAGGGCCCCATTTTTAGCGCAGGAAGTTCTCGCACTATTGATTTCTAGTAGGTTAATTGTCTCCTGTCTAAATTGGCTCTAGTATGTGTATGTAGGTTAGGGACCTTAGATTGTACACCCCTTGAGGGTTAGAGACTGATGTAAATGTACAATATATATATATTATTTCAGGTACTTATATAGCGCCATCAATTTATGCAGCGCTTTACATATACTGTATATATTGTACATTCACATCAGTCCCTAACCCTCAAGGGGTGTACAATCTAAGGTCCCTAGCTCACATTCATAAATACTAGGGACAATTTAGACAGGAGCCAATTAACCTACCAGCATGTCTTTGGAGTGTGGGAGGAAACCCACGCAGGCACAGGGTGAACATGCAAACTCCAGGCAGGTGGTGCTGTGGCTGGGATTTGAAGCAACGACCCTAGTACTGCCAGGCGGAAGTGCTAACCATTTAGCCACTGTGCTGCCGTGTGTGTGTGTGTGCATGTGTGTGCGTGTGTGCGTGTGTGTGTGTGTAAAGCACTGAAGAAATTGACAGAGCTATATAAGTACCTGTAATAAATAAAAAATCACAGATTCATCATTTTTATGAATATTTTCTATACATCTGTCTGATCTGTGGAGAATCCCACAATTTAGAAATTTAGCTAGCAATGATAAATAGTGTGATTCTCTGCAGATTCTGCATGTACCATATGTACATTATTTAACAGAATCAAATCACATATACTGCATTTAACCTGGTCTTCAAATTGCTGCTCACTACATCTGATGATCTATTCTAGGACGTCTCACTTTGCATTATGTCATTGTTTTTCATACTGAGTTAAGCTTCATTTTAACAAAAGTAACTTCCTGGCACTGTTTTGTTACATGACTAAACAAACTTGTTCATTACACCGCTGAGTGAGAAACAAGCGACAATGTCTGTGTGACAGAAGGACCAATGATTCATCTGGATGTGTTGTGTCACATAGCCATCACTGATTCATGACATTGTGTTGTATCAGCAAGGGACCACTGACTCATTACATTGTGCTATGTCACAAAGAGATCACTGGCTTAGACACTGTTGTAGCATTTTCTGAAAGTCTGTGCTTAACCATGGATTGTAATGTAAGAGATGGAAATGTTAACTAATGAAAAACATACAACATACACTGTACTTTGCTACTAGAAGATATACTCCAAAGACATGCTGGTAGGTTAATTGGCTCCTGTCTAAATCGGCCCATGTATGTGTATGTATGAATGTAAGTTAGGGACCTTAGCTTGTACACCCCTTGAGCCCTGGTTCACACTGATGTGGTGCGGAATTTGCAGCGTTTTCAGTGCGAATTCTGCACCGCATCAGAATCGCACCCCGTTCATGTGAACCGATGCGGGTGTGTATGTTAAGTTAACAACACCCCGAAAGCGGTCCACAAAATGCGGTGCGAAGGCTGGATTGGATAGGTGTGAATACCCATGCAATCCGATTCTAGTGCGGACCCAAAAAAGGGTCCTGCATGTTTTTGGTGCGGGTGGGGTGTGAATAGAGCCATACAAAATGTATGGCTCCGATTGCACCGCACACAAATCGCATGTGATTTGCACAGGAATCACATGCGATGTACCGAGCCCCACATATGCAAACCCTGGCTGAGGGTTTTTTGGCTGGTCCATATCCAGAGCCTTTTTTCTTCATCAAAAATGCATGCACTGCGTTTTCCATGTATTCAAATGGACCTAGCACACCAATGCAGTCAGTTGCAGGTTTCACGTGCAGAAAAAAATGGTAGAACGTGCTGCATTATTTCTGCACAGAACTGTACTGGAACACAGTGTTGTGTGCACTTCAGAATGCATCTGGAGGCATTACAGCACTATGTAGCTTCTCCCACACTGTCAAGCATGTTTCACGAGCCACTTTTGCTACAGTTGCAACATCCATCAGAAAGTAGTGCTCTCTCTGCTTCTGCTCTCTCTATTTCTCACATAATGTCTGACATTAAGGTTATCTTGTAAAAATGCTTCTAAATGCAAACGCGCATAAATGCGGTAGGTAAACGCTGCTGAACTGAATTTTTATACTACGTATTCTAGCAGTCAGTTTCCAGCGTTTAGAAAAGGTTTTCAAATACCCTGTGTACATGAGCCCTTACCCCCCCTGACTGCAGGTGTAAACAAGGCCTTAGTGTTCTGTATATTTTAGAACATTTAAAGGTAGATAGGCATATATGTTTGTTTCATGGCTGTATTTCCTAATTATATCCTTGCCGTTACAAACCATAAAATGAGCTTGCTGTAATAATTTGCATGCCTTGTTGGCTTCATATGGTCTTCTAAAAGAATTTGTATAAATACAGAAAGAACTAGGCCTCATGCACATGAGCAGTTTTGGCCCGGCATTATCAATTCCCTGCCTTTTCAGGCACCAGGGAGGTACAGGTGCAGTGTCCAACCTCACTGCCAGCAGCCTGTTAAATTCTATGACAGGCTAAAATACGTGGTAGCTGGATGCTGTACGGGGTGGTACTTGCGTTTAGGACCAAATGTGTTCCGGAACATATGCCACAAACCCAGAATTCTTGCATTCTGGGAATACATGTCTGAATGCATACAGCCTTAAACACACAAATCTTTCAGTACAGCATCTAATCACCGCATATTGGATTGCAGCATGTAGTAGATTTTGACAGGTTGCTGGCAGAGAGGCTGGATGCTGTACCTGTGCCTCCCAGGTGGCCGAAAAAGCCAGGATTTGACAATGAGGGGCCAAATGTAGGACATGTGGGAGCAGCAATGACCAATAGACATGCAATCCAGCACTGCTTTGTCACCTGATGTGATCTGGAAAAGTTTTGATAAATATGTTAAATATGTGTAGCATTACCCCCTTGGGGGTTCCTAAGAGATTAGGGTCCCCCTATAGTCCTGCAAAGCCAGGCAATCTGCATTCTCCACACAAGCTTGCATTCAAAGTCAGAAATCAGTCTTTAAGTTTATGTTTTGTTTATTGAAGGGATTTAGAATTGGGATAGGGTAAGGGGGGGGTATAGGATGCCCAAGGGAACTGACAATTGACGACAAACTTCCTAGAACTATTCACAAGCTTCTTTGCAGCACAGTCTCTATTGCAGAGTTAGCCAGTGCCTCTACAATATATCACCCCAGACCCTAGATGAAATTCTCCTCTTCACCCAGCTAACTGGAGGTTTTTTCCAGAGCAGGTGATCTGGCTCCTGTCCCTTTAAATAGGTGAACTGTCATTAGTAGGGTTCTAATCTGGTTTCCCACCAGAGTGCTTCTTCCCCTATCTGCTCAGGGGGTGCAGGTGTACTCACTCAGATCCTCTCCTGTACTGCTTGTGGGTTGACTGCTGCTACCAGGCCATTAGCTGTACTGCTCCATCCCTGCCATACAGGGTCCTCACTTAGGGGGCCAGTGAGTTCCAAGTTTTCCTCCTTTCCAGCTTCGGCCTCGCAGGCAGGCCCCATCCCACTTGGCCTCCTGGCAGCCTCCTTCCTTACAGCCTCGCATCTTCCTCTCGACCCTCCCCGCTCCACACTTCTCCTACTGAGCAGGCTCCAGCACTTTTAAGGGAGTCCTAGCCCCTTGCCAAGCCTTCTGTTGGAGATTGACTGAAGTCCCTCAAGAGTGCAGCCAGCCACTCCTCAGATCCACCCACTGCCTCCAAGGCCTTCCTCCAAAAGCCTCAGAACAGGGGGAAATTCCAGAGGAGCTGGCCTGCAGAGCCTCTCAGCCCTGACCACAATTTGACCCCTCTGGCTATTACACCTGAGCCGATTTTCAGCTCCTGTCTAACCATTTGGATCTAGTTCCCCCTAGCTAAACTAGGAGGGTACTACATATGTACAATACATACAGAATCATCCATTACTAGATTCCCAAATTGTTTGATTGTCTGCAGATCACACAGATCTATATGAAAATATTCAAGAAAACAAAACAAAAAAATAACTAAAAAATGAATGCTTGTCCTGACCCAATCATCTCTGGATGTATGCTCTGTGGATCAGCCTGATTATAATGCAACACTACTACATTGTTTTCTTTTTAGCTATAGACAAGATTCTCAAATTTAACATTTGTCACCAGAACAGGAATAGAATGGTCAAATTTTTTTAGTATATGTGATTCTCTGATGGCTGCCAAAAGTGGTACTTTGGCCAATTTTGCAGAGTTTCCTCTTATTTCCTGTTGTGTATCTGCCTAACCCATTTGCTTCCTCTCATCCCTATGGACCAGTTCACACTGGAATGAACACATTTGCATGCATGCATTTCTGTGCAGTCTCTTGCATTCCAGTTTTGACAGCCTATTCATTTGAATGGGCTGTGAACTGCACAGAATAGTGCAAAAAGTACCTCGGTACCATGTGGTTTGGTGGCTGCATATGTGCTGTATTTGCAAGATTCATTTTAGGTGCCATTAACTATTAATGGCACCCATGCATGTTTCACAAGGGCAGTGCATTTGTGTGTAGTATGGAAAATGTTCTGGTGTGTACAGCCTCCCCTGTCTGGAAGCAACTCCAGCAGCTCCCTTCTCCCTCTCACTGACAGGAGTGACTGCAGTGTCAGTGCTGTCAGCAAGGTTTTTTTTCCATCTGGAGTGCTGCAGTATCAAGTACCACCACCTCTGGCACTTGCTCTGTGCTCACTGCTGTCATTTGTTCTAAAAGCAGAAGCTGGATTCCTTTGCTGGCTTCTATTTTTGAGTGACAGTGCATCCCAAGTGACAATGTCCTCAATGGAAGTGGAGCGTCCTCCAGAAGGCTGAGTTGTCATGCTGCACAGCAGGGAGCACTCATACAGAGCATGAAAGTCCAGCCTCCTGCCAGCTGCTCCTCCTGCAGTGAGGATTAGGTAAGTAGCTGGGGTGGGTGGAAGAGCTTTGTACTTGGATGAGAAGCTTTGTACTGGGAGGGCAGGAAAGTTGGGGGGGGGGGATGGGAGATGAGTAGTGGTGAGTTAAGGTGCGTTTGGATCCCAATCCAAAGCCACCTGAGTTATCCCACCAGAATGCTGTCAAAGCCAAATGGCAATCACATACAGCGGAGGCATTTACCACCCCAAAGCCACACATATACAAGGGGTGTACTTGAAGCTGCAGGGTGAGTAATGCCTCTTCCACCTGTGACTGGCTAGCAGCTTTGAAAACGTCATGGCGGGATAGCTCAGGCGGGTTTGGGCTCATGCCTGAACGTGCCTGGGCTCATCCTTAATGATGAGCTTTGCAGTGGGGGGAAAGGGGGTGTCGGGGTTGAGAGAAAAGGTTGTACTGGGGAGGTCAGGGTGAGCAAGGAGCTTTAAAATGGTGTTTCTTCAAGCAGCTCCATCAATGGGAAAATGGAATTGGAAGGTGGTGGTACAAGGGGAACACAGGGTACAGAGACAAAATTAAAAAGCTGAAGGAGCCAAATAAAGATGTCATGTAATTCCTTGCAAAAATCATATACTTTGACTGGAATGTCTGCTTGTGTAACAGACAAAAAATATATAAGATAATACACAAGACATCTGCCAAGATGAAAGTCTAGAAGGAATGGAGGTATGTTTCAGGACATGCGCACAGTGGACACTTGTGATTAGAGAACTGTGCAGCCTCTTTGCATTCATATCAGTTTATAAATGACCCTCTTTGTGTAACGATTTTTTAAATCAGCAATTTTGGATCTGTACTATATTTAATGTTTCATCAATAATTTCTGCTTTGAAGAAATGCTTGTTGACATGGAGAATATTAACCACTGATGAAAGCAAAAGATTTTAACTGTAGAACAACTGCCAGCCATTTTACAGGAATTTAAAGGAAACATTTCAATAAATATATGGGAGCTGCTGGTGCTGGTGCCAATTCTAAAACCTGCCATATTCCCAGGCTGTCATTCTCTCTCTTCAACTAAGCAGACAAGACTTGCTAAAATGTGTGGTACAAATAAGAATTCAGCCAAGAAAGTTGAATCTTCTAACCTGCATACATGGGAAATTTCAGGTTTTGAAACAAGTCAACAATGGCAGCTTCCATATTTAAAATTGATGTATTTGATGACCTATCACTAAAATTTTCATATATGCTTTAACATGGTAATGCAATTGCAAAAATAGTTTTTTGTTTTCAAACTATAAAATCTGCAGCTTTCACTAAAATAATGCCTGGCAGATGTGCGGTTTGTTTTATTCTGAATTGACATTCGGACAAAATTTTCATTATTCAGAAATTTGGATGTATCCAATTTTCTGAATACAACAGTAACAAATTTCAACAAATCCAAAATAAATGGTAATGAAATAACGAAATGTGTTTGTTTTATTCAGATGTTAGAAGCATCCGAATGAAACTAATGATTCTAATGCATTCAATAATAGCTGGTTGCTAAGGAGCGGCATCCTTAACAATCATGACTCATCAGCAGAATATATTCAAACCAGTGCTAGCATTAAAAAATGTTTAACTAACAGCGTGGGGGTCACAAAATTTGAAAAAGAAAGCCATGGGCTCCCCCCCCCCCAAAATCTATACCAGTCCCTTATCTGAGCATACAGCCTGGCAGGTCAGGAAAGGGGGGGAGTGAGCGAGCCCCCCCAAACCATACCAGGCCACATGCCCTGAACATGGAGGGGTGCTTTGGGGTGGGGGGTGCCCCCTCCAAAGCACCTTGTCCCCATGTTGATGGGGACAAGGGTCTCTTCTCCACAACCCTGGGCAGTGGTTGTGAGGGGTCTGTGGGCAGGGGGCTTATCAGAATCTGGAAGCCCCCTTTAACAAGCCCCCAGATCCTGCCCCATCCCCTATGTGAATGAGTATGGGGTACATTGTACCCCTACTTATTCACCTAAAAAGTGCCACAAATAAAAAAAAACAGTTTTTGATAATAATTTTATTAAAAAAAACAATGTCCCCCCGAAGTAAATCCAACATCAATCGCTCTAAAAAAAAAAAGAGCTCCGCACTCATTGCTTGCCACCCAGAGTCTGACATCTGATGACAGATGACCCCACCCCTTTATTTATCATCTGCACTGGAAACCAGAGCTGTCAGTCAGCAAGTGCCTGGCGATGGTAAAGGGGCGGGGTCAAACACTGTCACGGTGACCTGCCCCTTTGTTTCTCTACAATTGGTGGGAACCGGGCATGTCAGATGCCAGGAGACAAGTGACGAGAGCCGACATTAATTGTGATTGACTCCGGGTTTACATAGTTACATAGTCTGGCTGAAAAAAGACAAAGGTCCATCCAGTTCAACCATTAAAAAAACAAAAAAAAAAAGTTATAATCCTACATCACCACAGTTGATCCAGAAGAAGGCAAAAAAAACCCAGCAAAGCATGATCCAATTTGCTCCAGTAGGCAATTGGATATTCCCAGGATCAACTTTTCCTATAAATTTTAGTAACCAGTTATGCTATGTGTATCTAGGAAAGAATTCCCAGGCCTTTTTTAAAGTAATCTAATGAGCTGGCCACAACTCTTGAGGGAGTCTATTCCACATTTTTGCAGGTCTTGCTGTGAAGAAACCTTTCTGTATTTGGAGAATAAATCTTTTTTCCTCCAGATGTAAAGAGTGCCCCCTTGTCCTCTGTGATGACCTCAGGGTGAATAACACTACACTAGATGGTTTAACAGTTTTTAGATTTGGCATCACAAATTGAGTGTTGGCAGCTTTATGTATATATATATATATATATATTCACATTTTTCCCAGCGCAAAACATTTGTTTGGAATTTTTGTTACTCGGCAGTGACAATGTTGACTTCCACACCTCCTGCAACATGTTGCTATCCCACTGTAGTGCAAGCAGGCACAACCCACATAAGAGTGGCAACTCTGAATTCAGGAGCAGTGAAGCATTGCTGTCACCATCACAGGAAGCTGTGTTAGGTGAACTCCACTGGCAGGATCAACAGTTATTTGAGGGACTTTGCAGAAAACTGTAAGGTGCTGCACAGGGGTGGACTGACCATTCGGGCTCTCGGGGACTGCCCAAGGGCCCAGGGTCAGTAGGGGGCCCCATGAGATGCCCCTGGTACCTTTCATAGGCTTTTTTGGGTATGGTTTGAGTGTGGGCAAGGACACAGGGGCCCCATGATTCTCTATTGCCCAGGGGCTCCATGAGTTGTCAGTCACCCCTGGTGCTGCAGCATCTATTTTACTTGACAAAGGATTTGTATCTCAGTTCACCTAGTCTTGAGATTTACAAAGCTTTGCTACACAACACATCCCTGTATGGTAGGGCAGGAAACCTGAATTCAGTAACACTTACATGTTTTGTTTCTCCCCTAAGCTCTGTTTGGCCAGTGAAATTAAAAGTTACAGATTGATGAGTGAATTTCCTTGTCATTCTGTTCTTGTCTCCTATCAGCATATCCCATGCTCACGCATGAGCACTGTATGCTTCTCAGTTCCTTGTGCCGCTGATCCTTCCCCCTTCTTAGCTCTGCTGTACAGGAACGAGGCAAGAGGCTGATACCAAAAGTCCAATTCAGGAATTTAGCCTGCTTGTAATCAAAACCATAATTGAATCATGTGTAGCACACCCTTGGGTGGAACTTGGCTAGATATATAGGTTCAGCTCCCACCTGAATCTGGTGACACCTCTGATTATACCCAGAACACTTCGACCTTTGAGAATATTTTTTATGGGTTTTATTGAAGAAGACAAACCCTGAAAAAGAACTAGCTGATTTAACACAGGTAATGTACATAAAACACAGATACCACTTTGCATAACACAGTTAGTAAGAAGTCACAATTCCCTCGCCAAAGACTCCAAAAACTGACTAGTATCACACTGTCTAGGGTGACATATGAGAGTGACATTGACACATGAAACAATAACGGTTAATGAGATTTAGCAGCTTATTGACATTTGCTATAGCAGTACTATCTAGAGCAAAAATGTCCTACCTAACCACTGGCCAGTGGAATGAAACTTAAAGTCTCTCAACGTTGGGGCCCTTTAATCAATGGAAAAGCGCTCACTCTCTGCATGGGAGAGTATTTGTAATCCAGGGGTAGCAGGATAGCACAGTCTCCTTTAAGCAGAATCTTCCAGTGAATATTGCAATAGAAAAGAACAACACTTCAACAAAATCTTTACAATACAGGTGAAATCCTGATATACTGACACTTGCTCAGTATATTCAAAGCAGCAAGCTTCTGTGGGGACTTGGAACTAAACACACTCTTCAGCCACAGCACAAATCTTGAGGAGACAAACCAGTAAAATACAGAGACAGAGTTCTCTCATCAATCAGCAGCAGGAATAGCTAATTCTGAGCAGCTTGGGCTTTCCAAGATCTGTGTCACTCTGAGAATTAGAGAGCAGGCTTTCTCACGACCATTCTCCAGAGATGATGTCATGCACCGCCCAGCAGGATCTCTAGTGACCCACAAAACGAGATTCCCCAGGACGCAGAGTCTAAGTCCCAGTCTGCCTTTTCACCAGAGCCCCTGATGGTGGGGATGGACTTGGTGCAAGACTGAAACCAGGTAGACTGTAGAGGGCTCCCGCTAAGGGTATGTGCCAGGGGTGAGCCTGATGTGAAGAGGCTGACAGGTCCAGGACCCGTGCGGGGTGGATGGATGACAGTCAGGAGTGAGCGTGGTCAGACTAGCCGGGTCGGTAACGGTGGAGGCAGATCAGTACAGAGCAGTAGGCGAAGAGTAACCGGGTCATGAGCTAAGGTTCAGCAACAGGAGGTCCAATAACAAAGGGGCAGGCAGAGGAATAGTCAGGGATGAGCCAGGGATCAGAGCAGGAGAAGATCAAACAGGAATCAGGACAGGCAGGGTCGGCAACTAGGAACACACTTCAGAAAACAGGAAACAGGAACTAGACTTTGTGGCAATCTGATCACCGCCTGGCTAGTTTAAATAGAGCGCCCTGCACCGTCATTGGTGCCAGGCGCGCACCCGCGTGTGCGAGTGTGCGGCCACAATTGCCGCCGCAGGCGCCCAGGTCCTAATGCCCGCACATTGGTGCACCTGGGCAATCTGCGCACGCGCAGACCTGTGCGCCGCGGCGAGACCCACAGTCCCTGACAGATGAACAGCAAATGCAGTGATATCAAAATCCCCTTTCATCACAGAGTACTCACTGTTTCTGGATTGTCCTCTAGATAGCATTAGACAGTAGTAGAAATCCTCTCTCTTTCAGCAGCTCCAAACTCTGAGAGACACATGCACTTGAGTGGCTGTAATCCTGAGTGTCAGGCAGGACAATCCTTGATTTGCACACTGTCGTTCTGCAACAATACCTCTGCTACACACTCAACCCATGGGCTCTAGCAGCACAGAGAGTGAGACTCTGTAACTTTACACCAGGAGCCCTTGCTCCATGCGGTCCCCTGAAAATGTCTGCTTTCCCACATGTGCTTCTTCTTCCTTTTTCCTCTCTCCTTTCCTCTACAGCCAATCATAAGTTCAGCTGCAACAGTGCTGCTATGGGTGGATCCTTTTCAGCTGTAGCAACAACCAATTAGAGCACAGTCCTGCTTTTCCTGTCTGTCACTCACAAAGAGAGAAAAGAAAAAAAAATGCTTTGCAACTGCTGTTTAAGATTTCAAGCAACCAGCACATCTCTACACATGTATAATTGAATACAAATCTGCATTAATTGTGTCTTTTACACCTTGGAGTTCAGCTTAAAACTCAACATTTAATCCTGATGCTTGAGATGTCACAGAACTAATAGTTTTTATGCCATTGACTGAAATTATTTTCTCTGTGTACTTAAAGTGGTTGTAAAGGTTCAAAGCTATTTTTTATCTACATGGATTTTATGCATGAAGGTAAAAAACCTTCAGTGTGCAGCAGCACTCCTAGTCCCCTTAAAACTTACCTGAGCCCCATCGCGATCCATGATGTGCACGAGAGCCTTGGCTCTCTGAGGACTCTCCCTCCTCATTGGCTGAGACAGCAGCGAGAGCGAGCCGGAGAGAAAGGTGGTGCGACTGAGCTGCTGATAGGTGTGTGAATTGAAATGCAGCGCAGCGGCTCAGGAGCAAGTCTGCTCCGGTGCTCCCATAACAAGCTGCTTGCTCTGCCGGCACTCAGCAGGAGGGAGGGGTCATGAGCACCTGCAGAGGACCCAAGAGCAGAAGGATAGGGGCAAGTCCACTGCACAGAGCAGGTAAGTATAACATGTTGTTTTTTTTTTTTTTTTCAAATTTCCTTTAACCATTAGCCGCCCGGCCAATAGCCGTTTGGCGGCTTGAAAAGCGCTGCAGCTTTCCGGGTCCACGCCATTTGGCGTGCTCCCGCACATGCGCCGTTTGCGCTATTGCAGAGCGGCGCAGCAGCGGGATCTGTCACCGCCCGTGCACCTCGGACACGGCCGATGACAGATCCGAGTACCGGCTCCCGTTGCCGGTACCATGTGACCTGCCGCGACCAATCACAGCAGGTCACATGACAGTTGTATACAATGGATGGCTTCATTCATGATGCCATCCATTGTATACTAGTGCCTAGCTGTGAATGGTCATAGCTAATCACATGCACATGTCATGTGATTAGCTGTGACCAAATCACAGCTAAGCACAAAAAAAAAAAAAAAAAAAAAAGCTGAATGAATCGATTTCATTCAGCTAAATGCTTGCTTATAGCAAAGTAATTCTTTGCTATAAGCAAATTGTGTAAAAAAAAAAAAAAAATACTGATCACTTCCCCAAAGTAGTACAATGTTACTATGGTAACATTGTACTATTTTGGTCATAGTAAAATATGAAAAAAAATCTTAAAAAAAATAAAAAAAAATGTAATAAAAAATTAAATATAATAAAAAAATAAAAAAAAATTAAAAAAAAATATAATTTTTTTTTTTTTTCATACTGTCACCAGTCAGTGTCCCTGTTCACCGCCATGCCAGTTATATGATGACGCTGTACTGCACTGGTGACAGTATGTAAAAAAAAAAATAGTGAAAATAATATTTTTCATTTTTTCATTTTCGGAAAAATTATGACAAAAAAATAAAACTTCAAAAAACTCGCCATGCCTCTTATGAAGTACGTCCGACTGTCTACTCAGCAAAAAGGGGTCATTTGGGGATATCTGTACTATTCTGACATTCTTGGACCTCAAGAAATTAGATTGGCTGTCAGTACTTCAGGATTGATCAATATTCAGATCTATACCATAGTTTGTGAACTCTATAACTTTCCTACAAACTAAATAATACATCCTAATTTGGGTTATTTTCACCAAAGACATGTAGCAGAATACATCTCGTCCTAAATTTATGAAGAACAATTATTTATTTGTAAACTTTTATAACAGAAACAAAGAAAAATGTGTTTTTTTTTCAAAATTTTTGGTCTTTTTTTGTTAATTTAGCAAAAAATAAAAACCCCAGCGGTGATTAAATACCACCAAAAGAAAGCTCTAGTTGTGTGAAGAAAATGATAAAATTTTAGTTTGGGTACAATGTTGTATGACTGCGCAATTGTCATTCAAAGTGTGAGAGCGCTGAAACCTGAAAAATGGCCTGGGCAGGAAGGTGTAAAATTGCACGGTATTGAAACGGTTAAAATCATTTCAACATTACCTTCATAACTATATTCCTTGCTAGTAAAGACTTGGTTTATACCACCATGTCCCTGGACTTCCTTGTTCTGGGTGGTAATGTGATTGTAGCTGATCTTTTTCAGCAATGCATGCTCTGCTTTAACCCTTTGCACAAATCTTAATTTGTCATCTGGTAACCACACTACATGACGCATTTTATTATCTTCCTTGGCAGCTCCAGAAGGTTGATTGGCAACTGCTCCTTCTCCCCAACTAGCGGCCCCACATGACAATCTCCAGTGGCTAGCAGGGTGGAGTGAGGAGCTGTCAATCTAATGAAATTCCATCTCAACCAGTTCAAAATACATAATTTCTTATATTTTTTAAAAGTTCACTTATAAACAATTATGGTTTCAATGTGCTTCTTTAAAAATATTTAATAGAAATAAAAATCTAAATATTTACCTGGCACAGGTGGTGTGTGCAGCCGGGCGCACATTTGTCTCAGACTAAATGAAGCCTAACAACACATGATAACAATTATCTCTGTGTGGCCCTGTGCAAAGATTGGTAACTTCCTGCTGTGATGTTTACAGGTAGTGTCATAGGTTGCCCACTAGTTCTACCCACCGATCTCACAGTGTTGTATTGATTACTTGACCATGGTATGTAAAAACGGAAAAAGGTGTTATACATATTTATTATAAAGTGATCTGTAGACAGTTGTTTATATAGGTATCTTTGCTTATCATATACACCATGATCTTACAATGGGTTTACATAGGCTTTAACCCCTAAACTGTAAGAAGATGTAAACCCAGACTGAATGGCATTTAGCTTGTTTAACCACTAGCCCACAGGGCACTTATACCCCCTTCCTGCACAGGCCAATTTCCTTTCTTTTAGAATTTATACCTCAGTAAAGATTTGGTATTTATGCAAGTACATTCCATTTTGGGACATTTGTTATTGGGAGTAAGGATTTTTCTTGAAAGATCCTGTGTGAGGAGTAGTATTGGCACCTGTTTGATACAGGACTTTGGTGTAGACTAGTCTAAATCTGTCATGCTGAAAGCTTGTCATGTCCTGGTAGGATGAGAGTGTGTGTCCACTGTGACCACCCTAAGAGCTTGGGATATTCAGTCCCGTATTCAGGATGTAGAAAGCTCAATGAATACAGGAGAAATTAGAGGCACAAGACAAAAATGAACTGCTAGCTTCTATATCCATATTTAATAAAAAATATTAAGATTATGGAAGTCCATAAATGTCCATAAGTCCATTATTAGCAGCAACATCAGCAGCAACCATCATGCTAGCTCTGTGTGTAGAAACAAGAAAGGAACAAAGGGTGATGCCACTAAGTGCACCTATCTATCCTTCCCAGCCTATAGGATTGGACTGCAGGTCCCACTGTAACCACAGGTGGAGAGTGGCTTGGACACTGTCTGGACCCCGGAAGTCTCCGGACCAGTTTGGAAAGCATGCACAGGCGGACGTGACGTCTCATGGGAAGGATTGGTGCATCACAAGGCAGGCCACGCACTTAGAAGTCTCGGCTCCTTCTACAGGTCTGTAAACATATCTCTGTGTCTCTCTATCTATAAACTGTATGCTGCTTGTGAGGTGTCTATGTTCCCCAAACATCTTTCTGTGTTAGTGTTCTGATTGTCCTCCAAATGTAAAAGAGGCCACATGGACATTTAATACAATATATCACATACTCCTAGAAGAAGTTATAGGATGTGGAAACCTCCAGCGGCACTGGTCAGAAGGCCATGGTGTAGTCCTGTTGTTGGGTTTCCCCAGGGATCAGAAGTAAGTGAAGAAAGTCCTGAGTTCAGGAAAGTGATCTTGGAGAGCCCTGAACTGAAGTATGCAAGCGCACTAGGTAATACCTATTCTGCAGAGGTTGGACCACATATGGTGAATAGGTCCTGTTTGGGACAGGGGTAGTTGGTCTGATGGGTGGCATGGCTGCTGTGGTATGGAGTAATTGGGTCTCCCACCTTCTGAAATGCACTGTCATCCTGTTTCACTGCTGCTGGCCCTTGTATTGCAGAGGTACCCTGGGCAGCAGTGCATTTCCTGTGAGGCAAACATGACATTTGCCTAGGGCGGCTATTTCTAGGGATGCAGGGCTGCCCCGCCAGAAGAAGGGACCTGGTGAGCAGGGATGGACTGACCCATGAGAGGCTCCTGAGAGGATGTGGTAGAATGGAGTTAGCGGATCCAGTCCTGAGAGGAGAGAGAGAGACTGAAAAAACCAAGAGAGCTCGGGGAGGACACTTGCAGAACCAGTGAGAGAACTAATGGCAGGGGTAGGCATCAGTTCAGCAGACGGAGAGCTGGTATGGTGCTGGTATAGTGTACGGCACTGATCAGGGTGCTGGTATGGCATATAGTGGTGATCACAGTGTTGGTATGGGATATGGCGGTAATGGGGGTGTTGATTTGTGGTATGGCAGTGATCAGGATGCTGGTATGGCAGTGATCAGAACACTGTAATAGTGGGTGGTGTTTTTGGGTGCCCTGGGACAGGTGACAGGAGCTGGCTGCATTATTTATTGTCCCTACACTGGGGCAATGATCAGGGACACTGTGGCTGGCTGGCACTGCAGTCTGTGAGTGTACAAGCAGCCTGACAGGTGAGAGCAGAGAGAAGCAAATTTAAGTTTCATTTTCCAGTGTAAACTATGTGATTGCTGTTATTGGACATTGGATATAGGGGTAATGTGATTTGCTGTGTCCGGGCAATATACCGATCACTGGGCACCCAGGTGCACTCTCTGTGTGCCACGCAGGAGCCCCTGAGGTGGGCTGACATACAGGTACATTAGCCTGCATGGGCAAAACTTAGCCTATAGACGGAAAGAGGTTAAGAGGTTGGATTTATGACCTTCCTTATCTGCCTGATAAAAAAAACTAACCTGCCTGATAAATTCATAGGATTATTTTTCATTACTATTTATTATTTTAGTTTAGGGTTTGTGAGCACTGCACTTGTTAAATACCAATAAAAAGAATATACAGTATAACCCGATATCAGGGGGAGAAAAAATGCCACAGCACCAGTGTAAAGAAAAATGACTCTCATTAGCAAAAGGAAAAAATGTCCCAGTGTCAGTGGAAAGAAAAATGCTTCAGTGTCAGTGAAAGGAAAAATGCCTTGGTATCAGTGGGAGGAAAAAGTAAACTGGTGTCAGTGGGAGGAAAAATACCCTTGCATCGGTTGGAGGAAAACGGCCCCAGCAACTGTGGGAGGAAACATACTGTGGCATCAGAGGGGGAAAAATACCCTGGTATAAGTTGGAAAAAAAATACCCTGGCATCAGTTGGAGGAAAATACCCTGGCATCAGTTGGAGGAAAATACCCTGGCATCAGTTGGAGGAAAAATAACCTGGCATCAGTGAAAGGAAATATACTCCAGCATCAGTGAAAGGAAATATACTCCAGCATCAGTGGGAGGAAAAAGTTCCCTGGTGTCAGTGGAAAGAAACTGCCCTGGTCAGAGATCTATCACCGAAAAATGACGAGTGTCCACAGGACCCCAGGATTTTGTTAAAATCCCAGGGCAATCCCAGACAAGCCAGTTGAGAAGTATGATTTCGAGTTTTACTTGTTGACCGTTGTGTCCAAAATCCTTTATTTGCTTCCACGTGAATGTTTCCCTTTTTATTTAATCAAAAGTCACTTTAGCAGAATGCCTTTCCTAACTGTCTTTCTGCATTCATAGACTGTGATTTCAGCGCCTTCATTCTTTCCCTGAACACTCCCTTTTTCCCTGCTCTCTTTTTTCCTGCCCTCCTATGACTTTTCCTCTCCCCTCCCTCTCCATATTACATTATGACCTTCTGTGTACAGGATCTGCCCTCAAGTGCTGGCTGTGCTGTGTTAATGTCTGACTTTTCTCTCCTATTAATCACTGTCTGGTACCTCTCCAGGTATCTGAAAAATGCAGCAATAACAAGGAATTCCCCTCATCCCTCTAGGCGTGGGGACAGCGCATACACAGTGGGGGGTCTGCATTCCCAGGACTTGTAAAACCTATCAGCACTTTCACTGCAAATGCCACAGGACCCTCCACATTAAGGCTCCCTCTATGGCCAGCTGCTCCTGATTTGGGGATCCTTATTCAAAAACTGCAAGTGCAGCCAAGATTTTCCCTGCCCTTCCCAGATTCACATTCTCAGTTATTGTTGCCAATTTTTCAGCTCAATTAATTTGTGTGAAAACAGCAGACTCCTTTCATCTAAGAAGATAACATATCTGGAGAGCCCAGAATCAGACTTAAGGCAAATAGAGCTTGTACAATAATAGCAATCAGATACAGCTTTACAACAAAACAGATTGCATTTAAAGGAAAACTATATTGGTAAAGTGGTAGGTAGATTTCTGTATGTGATAGTAACATTACCAGCACTTTATCTCTTTATCTTTATCTAATAGTTTGTAAATATACTTGTATATGCAGACAGCCATATTTGCTCATTACACATGCGTACTCTTCATCCCGCTTAGTAGTACTAACTGTGCTTCACTGGTTCTTTTTCACAGTGCAATTGAAAACAAAAGATTCTGTATAAAACTAACTGAGTTTATCTCAGCAGTTCGTTAAAGTAGTATTAAACTCTCAACATTTTATAACTTAACACACTGAGCACAATAAAATAAACTTTCCTCAGCAAACTATTTGTTAAAATTCTTACCCCTGCACTTGCAGTTTACAACTTTCAGTGCTGCTGGCTCCTGCTTTCTCAGTGCTGCTTACCTGAACTTTCGGTTGTAGTGCTTACTCCCGCAGGAGCCATTGGATATGATGGGTTCTCTGTTCTACCACAACCCATGAAAGCTGCTTGGTCCCCACTGACACACCTGTGTGAATTAAACTGTAGTATACCAATCTATAATAATGAATAAAGAATAGGCCACAATAAACTGGATGGTAGAATATATGGACGTACAGTATTATGGCAAGCAGTTAAACAATGCATAAATCAATAAACAGGAAGTCGAACAGGTTTACAGATGCTTTACTAGATAAAGTGAGCACTGACCAATAAGCTGGCAATCAACTGAACTGAAATGATGCTACACCAAATAAAAAATGATGCAAACAGGGTTAAGAATTTCATTCAACTAACCCCCCCCCCCCCCCAAAAAAAAATGTATAAATGTTCCATGTGCACACTATGCATACAGCCGCAAAAGTGAATGGGCGTATGCGTTCCTTACAAAGGGGTACCCCAGGAAGTGGCTATAAGGTACCTGGTTCTTAATAGTCAGTATTAGCCAGCTTTTTTTGGGGCCCTTCTGTAAGATGGTGCATGTGTAGTTGCAATGGATGGCTGCAAAACAAGGAGCAGTCTCTATTGCGTTAACTGTGTCAGTTTTGAGATAAACACAGATGATTCATCTAACCACTCCTGGTACACAAGAATCCAGTCCAGATTATTTGGCAGTCTGCTGTCATCAGGTACCTAGGACCTGGTGACTCAGTCCTCCTGAACAGATCCTCACAAGGCTCAGTTTCTCTCCTCTGGTCCTCTTTTGTTCTCCTTTGCTGTAGACACTCATAACAACAGTTCCTTCCAGATCTGGTCCCAAGGCACAACAAGCGATCCCTCTGCGGCTCAGTCCTCAGGCTCTTATGAACACAGCAATAACACATGATTTCTGCACAAGTTCAACACAGGCAACCGGTCTGCATTCTCCAGTCCCCCAACGCTCTGAGATGGCACCCCGCACAGTACCAGCCTAGGCCACATGTCTGTAAAGCTTGGCTTCCTGCTTCCTCCTGACTCTGTCACTGCTCATAGCAGGGGAGGGGAGAAGTAAGAGAGAGTTGCACACAGCCGAAAGAGCACCCAGCTATACAGTCTTCACAGGAAAAAGTTTACAGTGGACAGTGCAGTCTTCAGTCAATCTGTTAGTTTAGAGAAGGGAGGAAGGAGGAGCAGGGGAGTGCCTTGCCATTCTAGGCTATGAGACTGTGTGTTTCTGTTGATTCACACAGTGTAGGCACACACAACATTGCAATGGTGGCTCCATAGGATACTGCAAGAGAAAGGAGCCACCCTGAAACAGGAAACATGGAGCAACGACCATGGCACCAGCTTTACCTGGAACATAGACAGGCTTTTAAGATAAAGAATACTCAGTAAGTGAATAAACCAGCCTGGAGTTAATGGTGTGACAGATTTTCATTCATATTCAGTGATATTCATATTCATATTCCACTAGAGACAAGTGTACCTCTGTATATAAATACAATAATTGACAGCAAACAAGTAAAAATATGAAACACATCAGAAAAATTATCAGAAAAATGAACAGGCCACACACCAAAGATGTCACTTCCTAATGTAAAACTTGAGGCAAACAAACATAATATGCTGCCACTCCCCATCCAGGAACCTCCCTTTTTGATGCATTTCACCCTCTTAGGCTTATTTATATGTGAGAGTGGGAGGATCCTGGGCGGAGACTTGCAGTGTTGTTATACTTGTTTGAATAAAGTTTGGCACTAAGTAGTGACAACATTGGTGTGTGGCCTGTTCATTTATGGTATGGTGTCTACATGGGGCAAGGACAGGCTCCCAAGGCCTGGTGTACTTGTAGCTGAGGGTTCTCTGGTTTCTTGGAACCTGTCAACTGTGACACTGACAGTGTCCTTGACAAACAGTGACAGATGAGGAGGGGGTAGCAGCAGCACACCACCACCCTACTAAATAGCATACAGAGACAAGCATTCTGCCTGTCTCTGTATGCCAATTTAGAGTTGGTCTTCATGATCTCCACTTTTGTAACCTACGAAGTAATTATTTTTGAACTTGGTGCAGCCATAGTACTACTTTGAAACAGTGGCACTAATAAGAACCACCTGCATCTGCCACACATTTCTGTAAAGCTACCAAAACTGGCAGGGAATCTAGAGCCACAACACCAGAAAGGTGTTGAAAATGCTTTACTGATTTTTTTCCCCATAGTATATATTGGATTCTTACCTGCCTGCTCACATGTTTTTCCACATGGTGCAGTAACTGTGCATGCGCAGAACAGTGTACACTTTCTGCACCTGCTGGGACTTATGAACTGCCACAAGTGTTTCATCCTGGAGTGGCTAATTAAGATTGCCAAAGATTCCAACCCTGAAAGCAGACCAGATGTCATGAATCATGAATCAGGTGGAGACAGAAAGTGCAGTTAAAATCACACCTTTAATGGAATAGCAAATATAAAATAGATCAGGAATGTAGTCAAAACAGAAGCCAAGGTTTGGATGCCAGAGCAGGTTATCAGACGAGCCAGAGTCAGGAAACCAGAAGTCAGTGTAGTCAGGAGCCAAAATCAGGAACAGGAATCAGAACTGAAGTCAGCCAGATCGAGTTGTACACAGGAACATAGGCAAGAACACACTGGAGATCATAGACCACACAAGGGCAAATGAGCTAAGCTGCTAAAATAGCAAAAAGGGGTGGCTGTAAGCTAAACTAATGAGGCAGGAAATGGTATCCAGGTAAGTCACTGTGGAGACAACATGTGGCTGGTAATTAATCGACAGTTGAGCAGCTTCTGAGCACTGAAAGAAAAGAACTGCTCATTAAGTAGCAGGAGCCCAGCCCTGTCACCAGGCAAAGATATCAGCGTGGCTAAAGGAGCTTACTGACTGCATCGCTGGAGGGGAGGTGAGCATAGTTCCATTTTAGGTAAATACCTAACAAACATTTAAAGGAAAACCCATCATGTATGCATTACATAATGAATCACTCTGAGCTCATTCTGGAATGAACGATTGCTGTTCATTATTAATGCTGAAGTCCAGGCTGGAGAAAGTTACCCTTGCAGTGGGTGGGATTACAAGGATTAACTGTTCGTTTTATCTAGAGTTGGAATAAGGTGTAATACCTTATTCCTTGCTACCATAAGCTTCCTTCATGCTGCACGACTGGTTCCCAGAAGCTGCTTTTCTTCACTGTTTGACCAATCACAGCTCTCTATTGGTCCTGCACTGTATTGCAGCACTACCCCCATGATGGCCGCTAGTAACTGGTTCCCCTGTCCCTGCACAGCCAAGTAACAAGCATTTTTCTCCACTTTTGTCCAGACACAATGAAACAGTCTCTCTCTGATCTTGGTTTTGTTTTATGTTTTTTTTTATTAAGGGTAATAACTTGGATGGGGTAATAGGGATTATGGCATGGCCAACTTGACTGAACCAAAGCACAGGGACAACTTCCTTCCTATGTACAGAGACAGATCTGGACTGTTCTCCTCCCTGCTACTACTCCTTAGGTGAGACTCCTCCTCAAACTGGGCTGTTGGTGAGATCTCCCCAAGCCAGCCCGTGCCCAGCCTGGCGGTAAAGACTTCCCCAGACCTTTGGGGATCCTTCCTAGGCCAACGACAGCCTCCTCAGCACTCCATCTTCCACTCAAGTCCCCCGCTAGCATGGCTCTCTCATATTTATGGGATAGTCTTACCACACTACCAGTGCCTCTTAGCCTGAGATTGGTCAGACTCCCAAAAATATAAAGATTTAGGTCTCCACCCCTTCCGCCCATTGTCTTCTGAAACCTTGCATGGACCTCCAGAACCAGGTGGAAGCGATAGAGTCCCAACTTGCTGAGTCACCCATTGGAGGGAAGGGTGCTCTGTTGCTTTGAGGATGGATTGTCCATATAAACACTCCAGCCTAAGTGCCCCCTTGCATGGCAAATGTTGGTGCTTGCCCCAAATTCATATCTCTTCTGCAACAAAAGGCCTGCCTGTTCACACAATTTTCTATTTTAATTTAAGGTTTCACTTTAAGCTCATTGTAGGCAAGGAATACCCTACTGCAGGGATGTGTTTGTAGAGAAGTTCCAAGTTCTATAAATAACTGGAAACGTAGCCCTGGCAGGAAAGCTTTAGTCCATCTGATTAAAGTGGTAATGTGCCCTGTCTGTTAGCTTCCTTTTTATCAGATGCACCAAAGCTGAGTTTAGTGGTAAGAATATATAACATAAACATACTCTGCTTTCTATTTTTAGACAAAGAGCACATTTTTACATTTTGGAACATTATGCTGTTTTATGGGTGGGATCAGAATTAAAATTTCCACAACCTTTGAACAAGCAAGGCCTGACATTTCTTTAAAAGATAAAGTGTGTCATCTACTTGGCCGGTACGCTGTAATCACTCATGGAATCCTGTATGAAGATGACCTCAGCCGTCGCTCTGGTCATGCCCTCTTGGCAGGTTTGCCTTTTTTGCTTTTTTTTTTTTTGAACTTTATGCTAAGGCACTTAACAGATATGCAAGATTTTTAATGCAGAAGAGATAAACTTTGTCTCTTCTGCATTAAAGCTACTTACCTACCTGTCCACCCTTGTACAGTGAGCCACACATGCCTAGCTCACTGAACAAATTTGGCAATGCCGAATCCGACAGAACTCCTGTGCATGTGTGGGAGGGACCTCATCCCCACCCAGTCAGCAATCGAGACCCACAACCCAGTCACCCAAAGATGTCAGTGACCGGGCGGGGATCGGGGGATGCCACATCGCTGGAGCTGAGGCGAGTATTTTTTCACTTTAAGTGTATGTAAAGATTTTTAGTTTTGTGTGGGGGTTGGGTAAGGGTTGGAAACATTGTCAGCTTTTTATTTCTGTCTGCCTATTGGGGAGATTCATCTTCTTTCTTTGTCCCAGGGACCACTGTCAGCAGGAATGGAGGTGATGGAAAATCCAAAACATTAGAGTAGTTTCCTGAATAGATGAAAGGAAATCTTCCAATAGGGAAACCTGATCTCCCCTCACTTTGGAAAGACTTCCTCTCAAATCATATGATGTCTCTGAGACAGAAAGTGAAGGAAAATTTCTCCAACAGAAAACAACAGGAAGGAGCCCTACTTTATGAATAACATTTAAAAATATTGGTGTTGAATATGCAGCTGGTAAAATAATTATTGAACACATCACCATTTTTCTAGGTAAATATATTTCTAAAGGTGCTATTGACATGAAATATTCACCACATGTCGGTAACAACCTATGCAATCCATACATACAAAGAAACCAAAACAAATACGTTCAGAAATTAAGTTATGTGAATTAAAATGGAATGACACAGGGAAAAAGTATTGGACACACTAACTGAAATTTATTTAATACTTTGTACAAAATCATTTGTTGTTAATAACAGCTTCAAGATGCCTCCTATATGTAGAAACTAGTCAGATGCAATGCTCTCGTGTGATTTTGGCCAATTCTTCCACACAAACACTCTTCAAATCTTGAAGGTTCTGTAGGCCTCTTCAATGAACTCTGATCTTCTTAGATCCATAGATCCATAGATTTTCTATTGAATTCAAGTCAGGTGATTGGCTGGGCAATTATAGCAGCTTCCGTTTCTTTCTTTGAAAAACGATTGAGAGTTTCCTTGGCTTTGTTATTGAGATCATGGTCTTGCTGAAATGTCCACCCTCGTTTCATCTTCATCATCCTGATAGATGGCAGCAGAGATTTTAATCAAGAATGTCTTGGTACATTTTTCCATTCATCCTTCCATCAATGAGATGAAGTTTGCCAGTACCGTATTCTAAAAAACAGCCCCACACCTCCAAACTTCACTGTTGATATGGTGATTTTGGGGTGATTTGCAGTGGCATTTGACCTCCAAACATGGTGTGTATTATGGCATCCAAAGAGTTCAACTTTGGTCTCATCTGACCAGACTATATACTCCCAGTATTTAACAGGCTTGTCTAAATGTTGTGCAGCAAACTTTAAATTAGTTTCAACATGCTTTTTCTTCAGCAATGGAGTCTTGTGTGGTGAGCGTGCCTACAGACCATGGCAGTTTGGATTACTTATTATTTTCTTTGAAACAGTTGTACCTGCTAATTCCAGGTCTTTCTAAAAAGAAGTGGTCCTTGGCTCTTGGAAAACTCTTCTGATAATTCTTTTCACTCCTCTGTCAGAAATCTTGCAAGAAACACCTGGTTGTGGCCGGTTTATGGTGAAATGATGTTCTTTCCACTTCTGCATTATAGCCCCAACAGTGCTCACTAGAACATAAAGATGTGTAGAAATCCTTATGTAACCAATGCCTTCAGTATGTTTTGCAACAATAAGGTTGCGAAGGTCTTGAGAGAGTTCTTTAATTTTACCCATCATGAGATGTTTCTTGTGTGACACTTTGGTAATGAGACCTTTTTATAGGCCATCAGGTGAGACTGAACCAGCTAATATTAATTTGCACTGACAAGGGACAGGATTGCTTTCTAATTACTGATAGATTTCAGCTGGTGTCTTGGCTTTCCATACCTTTTTGCACCTCTCTTTCTTCATGTGTTCAATATTTGTTCTCTGCCATTCCATTTTATTACATATAACTTAATTTCTGAACTTAAATTTTTTGGTATCATTATATGTATGGATTGCATGGGTTGTTACCAACATGGTGAAAATTTCATGTCAATAGCAACTTTATAAATATAATTACTGAGAAAAATGGTGACGTGTTCAATACTTATTTTTCCCGCTGTACTTTAAAGTAGAACTATGGTCTCCCATTTAAAAAAAAAATGTTGCTCAATTGTAAGTGCATCTGCATGTACTGTTTTCTTAGCCCCCCTACAAAGTCCCACAAATACCTGTTTAGCCTGTCAGTGAAGTCCACCTATTGCAGCTTCCCGTGATAGTGTGGCAACAATCCTGCACTGCTCCTTAATTCATGATGACTGTGCATGCTTGCATGAGAGGAGAATGAGCATAGATGTCAGCATTGTCACTGTTGGTTAACAAGCCTGCTGCTTGTCTATCAGCAACTGGCCACACATAGCCCTGGTGTTGCTTTCTGGATTGACAGCACTGCCTCTGCTGCTGAAACCTTCCCAACGTGAGCTGATCTGTCTGGGAAGGGAGAGTGTGAGACACAAATGAAGGAGTATTTGGCTCAGTCAGGGAAAGTAAAGGAGGTCTTTTGTTTATTTTATGAGGCTTGAGAGAGCCAGAATTGAAGAGTTGCCCTGCACTCAAGAAGACGCATGGATGGGGATTTTTCTTTTATGCTCAGCTTGAGTGTTTAGTGAGTAGTTAAATAGTGTATAGTATGTTCTTTTCTCAGGGCTGACCCTTGTGGTCAAGACACTAACGAAATCTGCCACACTGTTTCTTGAAATCTAAAAGCATTGCATGGAGGGACTCAGTATTAAAGGGTTATGGTTTTTCACTCCTAGGTGTGAATAAGTGTTTAAGCAATTACCTACCAGACACTTTCCCCCCTTCCTGCTCAGGCCAATTTTCAGCTTTCAATGCTTTCAATTTTCAGCACTTCGATTATAATTGCGCGGCCATGCAACCCATATGAAGTGTTTATCATTTTTTCATATATATAGAGCTTTTTTTGGTGGTATTTAATCACCACTGGGGTTTTTATTTTTTTGCACTATAAACAAATAAAAGACCAAACACTTTGAAAAAAAAATGTTTTTCTATGTTTTTGTTATAAAAGTTTGCAAACAGGTACCGTATTTTACGCTCCATAAGACGCACCTGACCATAAGACGCACCTAGATTTTAGAGGAGAAAAACAAGGAAAAAAATATTCTATACCAATGGACTGCAGACATAGTACAGGAAATGACCAGAGACTGTGGACACAGTACAGGACATGACCAGAGACTGCAGACACAGTACAGGAGATGACCAGAGACTGCAGACACAGTACAGGAGATGACCAGAGACTGCGGACACAGTACAGGAGATGGACCAGAGACTGCGGACACAGTACAGGAGATGACCAGAGACTGCGGACACAGTACAGGAGATGGACCAGAGACTGCAGACACAGTACAGGAGATGGACCAGAGACTGCGGACAGTACAGCACATGACCAGAGACTGCAGACACAGTACAGGAGATGACCAGAGACTGCGGACACAGTACAGGACATGACCAGAGACTGCGGACACAGTACAGGAGATGACCAGAGACTGCGGACACAGTACAGGAGATGACAAGAGACTGCGGACACAGTACAGGAGATGACAAGAGACTGCGGACACAGTACAGGAGATGACCAGAGACTGCGTACCTAGTGCAGGAGATGACTAGAGACTGCGGACGTAGTACAGGGGATGACCAGAGCCTGTGGACACAGTACAGGGGATGACCAGAGACTGCGGACACAGTACAGGGGATGACCAGAGACTGCGAACACAGTACAGGAGATGACCAGAGACTGCGGACATAGTACAGGGAATGACCAGAGATTGCAGACAGTACAGGGGATGACAAGAGACTGCAGACAGTACAGGAGATGACCAGAGACTGCAGACAGTATAGGGGATGACCAGAGAATGCAGAAAGTACAGGGGGTGACCAAGAGACTGCAGACAGTACAGGGGATGACCAGAGACTGCGAACCTTTAGGGAGGGAGGGGGAGCGGGTACCTGAATTTGACAGGTACCCGCTCCCACTTCCGCAGAGTTGTCCTCCCTTCACTGTGGGCACCCAGCTGTGACAGCCGGGTGCCCACTGCGCATGCGCGAGAAGCGCTGCACTTTGTGAATGGCCCGGCGTCTTCTGGGACCTGTCATGTGTCCCAGAGGACGCTGGACCATTCACAAAGCGCAGCACTTCTCGTGCATGCGCAGTGGGCACCCGGCTGTCACAGATGCCGGCGCGGGAAGAAGCCGGCGCAGGAAGAAGCCGGCGCAGGAAGACTGAGCAGTGCTGGACCGAGAAACAGGTAAGGTACTGCATCAGAGAACAGCTGAGCCCAGTATTCTGACATGGTGGCGGCAGAAATACCGGACCGGCCGTTTTATATTCGCTCCATAAGACGCACTGGCATTTTCCCCCCTTTTTTGGGGGGGGGAAAAAGTGCGTCTTATGGAGTGAAAAATACGGTAATTTTTCTCCTTCATTGATGTGCATTGATGAGGTTACACTGATAGGCAGCACTGAAAAGCACTGATAGGCAGCACTGATGGGCACTGATGAAGTGGCACTGATAGGTGGCAATGATGGGGACTGATAGGCAGCACTGATGGCCACTAATAGGCAGCACTGAAGGGCAGTGACTGGCGGCACTGACTGACAACACTTACTAGAGGCACTGATGGGCAGTACTGTTGGGCGCTGATGAGCACTTTCAGGGCTGCACTGATAATCAGGGCAAGATGTCTCCGTTCACAGTTGCTGGTTATCGGCAATACTTTCTTCACGCAGTGACAACGTGAGTAAAGTACTGCCGATAACTGGCAAGTGTATTTACATGGTGATCAGCTGTGATTGGCCCTTTACTGTGTCATGTGCTCAGCTGTGTCCAAAGAACACAGCTATCACAGAGAGGGCTGGGTGTGCGCTGCTGGGGGCGTGCATGGGGCCCTTTCTGGGAGGACGTCATATGATGCCCTCCCAGAACTGGACAACCACACTGTAGCTGTCATTCGGCTATAGCGTGGTCAAGAAGTGGTTAAAGTATTACTAAACCCAGGACCCTGAATTGACTATATCTGGCCTCCCACAGTACACTGAACATGGAAATGCAATTATTTTAGTAAACATAAACTGCTAAATACCTTTGCTCATCAGCAGTATATAGCAGTCTTGTGACTCCTGTTAGTGTCCAGCTGAGCACTGGTTAAAGTTAGTAGGAGGCGTTTTCATTTTGGTTAGACTGTCCTATGAGGCTGCCTAACCCTTGGCCCTCTGTCTGGACAGTGCTGATTGGCCCTGTGCTGATCACATGCACCCTCCCAAATTTAAAAAAAAAACTCTCCAGCAATATATACCAAACAAAGTCTGTGCAGAGTGACTCCCAGAGCTCTGTACTATCAGCAGATGGATTGGGGCCTGTGTAAGAAGGGAAGACAGGATCAAACAGCACTTTTACATAATGCGGAGGATTAGCCCCTTAGGTTCCACAGTGAGTATAACAAGCATGCTTTACTGTATATGCAGACTGATTTTACTGTTGTGGGTTTAGTAACACTTTAAGTATCAGCTCAGGCCAGACTTTTAGGATACATCTAGGAAAAGCCAATAGTTTGATATTCTGTGCCCTGGAGTGTCCATCTCATGAGTATGGGATTTCAGCAATTGTTTGCTTTTGCTGTTGGTGTCTTTCTGTTCTTTTACAGCTGAAACTTCTGAAAGCATGTTTTTCCCTGGAAGATAATTGCATTCTGATTCTTCTGTGTAATGTTATGTGAGTCTATGCTATCTAGTTAGCTAGTGGTATGAAGTGATATCATGTTTTTTTTTGTGTATCACAGCGTACCTATCACTGGTTGCCTGTTTGAACCTAGAAATACCTATTCTTTGTTTTGTGAGATGTGTTACAACCTTTTTTGTGTTTTGTAGATTTCCATTTGAAATTTCACATGCAGCCTGTAACCTGGGGTTTATTTATTTCCTCAATTAAATGTTTACCTGTACATTTTAAAGCAGGATTCCCAGAAGTGAGAATATTTTAGGTCACAGACTTCGGGGACAAAGTCTATATCGGTGGGGTGGTTTGCCCTAAGCCAGAGTGACCGTAGCTTAAGTCTGGGTTCACACTAATACGGTCCGGCACACCGCATGTAATCCACACATTAATCGCAGAATATTTGGCGTGGCTCAAATCACATCCTCACCAAAAAGGTACAAGACTCTTTTTTACCTGCACTTGAATCACATCAGATGGGTGTTTCTGGCATGGATTCTGGCAATTGCATCGTGTTTTACGATCTGTTTCGGGTGTCATTAATTTAACCTTGACACCTGCACCAGATCGCATGAACACCATGCGATTACAATGCAGTGCGTGAAACACACAGGATTCTCAGTGTTTCCTGCACCACATTAGTGTGAACCCGATGTAAATGTTGTGTTGTAGCTAGGCTGTAGTCATTCTGAGCTTGGATCATTAAAGTTCTGCTTTTGCTGGGTAAATTCAGTTTATTGTTTGCTTCTGCCTGCTGCTGGGGAATGTCACTGACAATAGAGCATGAAGATACAATAGTTCTGAATTATAAATATTTATGTTTCTCTTGCTGACTATCAGGAGGTTTACTGCTAATGGCACATGCTGGGGAAGGATATAAATATTCCGGGTGACTTTCCAGAAGGGTAAATGCCTCTTGAGCTTTTGCCAGGAGAGAATGCAGTGTTTGAGATCTGCACAGCATATAGATTGGACTGGTCTGTAGGATATCACATAGAAAACAATACAGAATAGAGAGGTTCATTGTATGTTATGAACAATGCAGCATATAGAGTGGAGCAGTGTGGTGGACATAACATACAGAGTGGTGTGGTCTGGAGTAGGTACCATACAGCACAGGGCACAGAATGGAGACCTTCAGCTTATGTAATGTTCAGCTCAGTTGTCATATCTATAATTCCAAAAATACTCTACAGCATACTCATGGGTCAGTGAATGTGTCTGACGAGTGAGCTTTGTTCACACATCATTTTATGGCTAAAAATTGTTTATTCCAAAAATACTTTTTAAAGAAGCTTTAATCTCTGAGCAAGCCAAATTGATTTTTTCAAGTTTAAATTGTTTGGTCACAAATGACAAGTCTTTGCCCCCTGGGCTTTTTGTTAGAGCTACTGTAACCAATAGTAGACCACAGGAATCGTTCATGTATGAAATGTACAGTATTTGTTGAGGTTACAGATAGCTCAAGAGATCAAGGTTCAGATTAAAAAAAAAAATCATAAACATACTGAAGTGGGAACAGAGTATTTAGACGAGCTGTCTGCTGTGATCGAGTTCCATTCAGAGGCCAATCATTCAAGGGCAAACTGACAACTCATGGTGGCCCAGACAATAGGAGATCATGGGGCCCCCAGGTTCAAATATGGCCACCACGGCAACCATCTTTTTGATATGACATTAATGTGGGAGGCCCACGCGGAGGAACACCGAGCTCAGTGACATGCAGAGTGGCAGGAGACTTAAAGCTGGTGACCCAATAAAGGTACCAGGAGGCTCTCATGGGCAGTGCCACCTTAGTAGGATCATAGCCCCCTGGCCACAGTAATGCACACAGTGTGTATGGATAAATTATGCCACATATTGAGCGTAGCATTTTAGTCTGATTAGGAATTTTAGTCTGATTTTTTACAGTTGTTTTTTAATTAATTTTAAAGTGTTACTGAACCCACAACAGTAAAATCAGTCTGTAAATGCAGTAAAGTATGCTTGTTATACTCACTGTGGAACCTAATGGGTTAATCCTCTGAATTGTGTAAAAAGAATGTTTGATCCTGTCTTCTCTGAACCTCCCCAACTGTCCCAAATCAATCTGCTGATAGAACAGAGCCTTGGGGGCAAGCTGCACATGCTCAATTTGGTGTGTATTGCTAGAGAGTTTTTTTTTCTTGGGAGAGTGCATGTGATCAACACAGGGCCAATCAGCACTGTCCAGACAGAGGGGCAGGGTTTATGCAGCCTCATAAGGAGAATGAAAACCCCTCCTACAAGCTTTAACCAGTGCTCTGCTGGACACTGGTAGAAGTCACAAGACTGCTCTAACTTCTGATGAGAAAAGGTATTTAGCAGTTTATATTTACTAAAATAATAATTTCCATGTGTAGTATGCAAAATCAGATATATTGAATGCAGGGTCCTGGATTTAGTAACACTTTAATTTTTAATATTTTTAATTGCATACATTTTTACATTTGTGTCACAATGCTGTGTGTGTGTGTGTGTGGGGGGGGGGGGGGTTTGGTGAGATATCAGAGATATCAGTGGTCTAAACAGACACTTGAAGTCTCACTTTTGACACTTTTGCGGCTCTCACTGCAGCAACTGGAGCAGGAGATGTCGGCTTTTAGCTGTTGAGAGCCACAAAAGATTTGTTTCAGTTATATCCCCCACCCGCTTCGCTGATCGCTCTTTCCATACTTGATCCCCCCTGTTGTTTCAGGGGTGCCAGCGCAAAAAAAGGCCCTGCTCATGGGGCTAGGGTTGCCACCTCTTCTTCAAGTCAAACCTGAAACTTTAGAGGTGCATGACAGTTTTTTTTTAGTATACACTATAAAATTGTAAAGGACCTGGGACACCTTTCGGTGTCCCAAAGAAAAGTAGGAATGTGGCATGCATAGGGCGCAACGGTGAACAGTGTGTGTGCCAGATTGCATTAACAGTGAGAAGGGCTTAAAGGGGCGTGGTTAAATAAAACAAAAGCATTTTTGTACCCATAAGATATGCTTAGACTGTTGGGCCACAAGTAAGAGTCTCACAAAAATGGATAAATCTCTGCACAATACTTTTTACAAAAATAAAACTCTTCCATCACATATGACTGTGTACACTGAACCAAACCAGTGGCAACGCTGAGGCCTCTCCTCCTCCAGACTCTGAATAGATCAACAAGTGACCTGTATGCTGATCTCCAGCTGATCAGTGCAGAGTGGGGGGATGACAGGTTTGTATCTGCACACTTTCTACAGAGTGGACACAGACTGAGCCCTCTGCTCTATGGGACAATGGGTGTTAATGGAATGCTGTCAGTTTACACCTTACTACCTCCGATCTGCCTGAATGGAGGGTCCGATCAGGTACGCCTGAAAATTGACATGAAATTTTCACCACATGATGGTAACAACCCTTGCAATCCATACATACAAAGAAACTAAAACAAATAAATTTAGAAAATAGGTTATGTGTAATAAAATGGAATGACACAGGGAAAAAGTATTGAACCCATGAAATAAGGGAGGTGCAAAAAGGCATGGAAAACCAATACACCAGCTGAAATCTATCAGTAATTAGAAAGCAATTCTGCCACTTGTCAGTGCAAATTAATATCAGCTGGTTCAGTCTCAACTGATAGCTCATAAAAAGGTGTCCCATTAACAAGGTGTTCTGCAAGAAACAGCTCATGATGGGTAAAATCAAAGAGCTCTCTCAAGACTTTTACAGCCTTATTGTTGCAAAACATACTGATGGCATTGGTTACAGAAGGATTTCTAAACTTCTGAATCTGCTAAATGGTTAGCACTTCTGCCTGGCAGTACTAGGATCGTTGGTTCAAATCCCAGCTACGGCACCTCCTGCCTGGAGATTGCATGTTCTCCCTGTGCCTGCGTGGGTTTTCTCCAGTTTCCTCCCACACTCCAAAGACATGCTGGTAGGTTAATTGGATCCTCTCTAAAAAATTGGCCCTTGTATATGAATGTGAGTTAGGGACCTTAGATTGTACGCCCCTTGAGGGTTAGGGACTGATGTGAATGTACAATATATGTATGTAAAGCGCTGAGTAAATTGACAGTGCTATATATGTACTTGAAATAAATAAATAAATAAATAAATAAAATCTTCCAGTGAGCACTGATGGGGCCATAATCCAGTAGTGGAAACATCATTTCACCATAAACCGGTCATGACCAGGTGCTCCTCACAAGATTTCTGACAGAGGAGTGAAAATAATTATCAGAAGAGTTGTCCAAGGGCCAAGGACCACTTGTGGAGCACTTCAGAAAGACCTAGAATTAGCAGGTACAATTGTTTTAAAATAAACAATAAGTAATGCACTCAACAACCATGGCCTGTATGCACACTCACCACACAAGACTCCATTGCTGAAGAAAAAGCAAGTTGAAGCCGGTTTAAAGTTTGCTGCACAACATTTAGACAAGTTTGTGAAATACTTGGAGAACTTAGTCTGGTCAGATGAGACCAAAATAGAACTCTTTGGATGCCATAATACACGCCATGTTTGGAGGTCAAATGGTGCTGCACATCACCGCAAAAACACCATACCAAGTGAAGCAAAGAGGTTGGAACATCATGGTGTGGGGCTGTTTTTCAGCATACGATACTGGCAAACTTCATATCGTTGAAGGAAGGATGAATGGAAAAATGTACCAAGACATAAAAATCTACTGTCATCTACCAGGATGATGAAGATGAAACGAGGGTGGACATTTCAGCTAGACAATGATCCCAAACACAAAGCCAAGGAAACTCTCAATTGGTTTCAAAGAAAGAAAATAAAGCTGCTAGAATGGCCCAGCCAATCACCTGACTATGGAGAGAACTAAAGATCAGAGTTCATAGAAGAGGCCCACGCAATCTTCATGATTTGAAGACTGTTTGTGTGGAAGAGTGGGCCAAAATCACACCTGAGCAATGCATGTCAATAGTTTCTCCATGGTGTCTTGAAGCTGTCATTTCCAACATAGAATTTTGTAAGAAGTATTAAATAAATTTCAGTCAGCGTGTTCAATTCTTTTTCCCTGTGTCATTCCATTTTATTACACATAACTTAATTTCTGAATGTATTTGCTTTGCTTTCTTTGTATGTATGGATTACATGGGTTGTTACTGACGTGGCAAATATTTAATGTCAATAGCACCTTTTGAAATATATTTATCAAGAAAAATGGTGACGTGTTCAATACTTATTTTACCCGCTGTATATACCACTTTTTATTGCATAGTATTTGCATATTTGTGGGTGTCTGTTATTACACTTACACTTTGGTAATATAGTAATCTGTTCGTCACTAGAGACTTGACTGAGTAACTCACTTACTACTAGCGAGTATTTTCTAGTTACCCTTTTCTTGGCCTTAGCAGTGTCTACAATTACAGACAGTCGCTCCTTGTAGACTTTCCTCAAATTTCCCTCTGCATGCACACTTCACCTTTATAGAATGACAACCTGTCCAAGAATTTCAGCATGTTTCATCAAAGCATACACGCAAGAGATCTATAGGTTGTCTTTATTCACTGTAGAGTGTAAATAGCTTCTGTTGCTGATGTATATGCATAGAATGTAGCTCATTGTTGCCGGCTAAATCCTACTCAGTGTATTACAGTAAAATTGACATGCAGGTCACAGTTTGCCACAGGTCACAGTACAGTATGTAAAGTCAAAAAACAAAAATATAATATATTGCAATCCTTAGATGTGAATAAAACTACAGAGATCCTGTGCTTAAACTGCTGGTATGATGTTACTGTTCCCTGGAGACTGCTAGCACCACAAAACCTTGCACTGAGCAGCACAGTGGCTAAATGGTTAGCACTTCCACATAGCAGTACTAGGGTCCTTGGTTCAAATCCCAACCACAGCACCACCTGCCTGGAGTTTGCATGTTCTCCCTGTGCCTGCATGGGCTTCCTCCGGGTACTCTGGTTTCCTCCCACACTCCAAAAACATGCTGGTAGGTTAATTGAATCTTGTCTAAATTGGCCCTAGTATGTATGAATGCAAGTTAGGGACTTAAGATTGTACGCCCCTTGAGGCTTAGGGACTGGTGTGAATGTACAATGTATACAGTCAGGTCCATAAATATTGGAACATCGACACAATTCTATGCATTTCAGACTTCAGGCTGTAATTGACTGCAAAGGATTTGCAACCAAGTATTAAAAAGTGAAAGTTTTATTTATGATTATTATTCTGTCCCATTACTTTTGGTCCCTTAACAAGTGGGAGGCACATATGCAAACTGTTGTAATTCCTACACCGTTCACCTGATTTAGATGTAAATACCCTCAAATTAAAGCTGACAGTCTGCAGTTAAAGCACATCTTGTTCGTTTCATTTCAAATCCATTGTGGTGGTGTATAGAGCCAAAAATGTTAAAATTGTGTCGATTTCCCAATATTTATGGACCTGACTGTATGTAAAGTGCTGTATAAATTACCAGCGCTATATAAGTACCTGTAATAAATAAACACTCCCTTTTAGTTAAAGTGGTT
Source organism: Staurois parvus (assembly GCF_062004578.1). Taxonomy (NCBI): domain Eukaryota; kingdom Metazoa; phylum Chordata; class Amphibia; order Anura; family Ranidae; genus Staurois; species Staurois parvus. Next base: position 7,702,571 of record NW_028317945.1, read on the forward strand.
CTAAAGGCTGAAGGTTTTCGCTTTTATGCATTCCATGCATGAAGGTAAAAACCTTCAGCGTGCAGTTTTCCCCACAGCTCCCCCAATACTTACCTGAGCTCGATTGCGATCCAGCAAAGTGCACGAGAGCTTCGGCTCTCCTGGGTCTCTCTCTGCTCATTGGCTGAGCTATTGTCTCCCACTGTCAATCACAGCCAGTGAGGAGGAAGACGGGGGACGGGGCAAGCCACACTGTGTGTGTCTTATGGACACAAAGAGGCAGCTCGTGAGCTTGGCGGGTGAGGAGCCAGGAGCGCCGATAGGGGGCCCGATAAGAGGAGGTTCGGGGCTGCGCTATGCAAAACCATTGCATAGAGCAGGTAAATATAACGTTTATTATTTTATATTTTTAAAAAAAACCTAAGCTTTCCAACCATTTTAAGTGGATAACAGTTGTATATGAAAAATACAATTAAATAAAGTGCTGCACTTCCCACACATACATAAGTACTGTGCTCATATAAACAGCATAAATAATCTTGTGAAGTTATATAATGCAAAAAATGGGTGAAATCAACCTATACCCAACTAATTAATAGCATGTGAAAAAAAGCACGTGAAAAGGCATGTCAGCACAGTGCAGAGGCATCTTCCAGAAAGAATTGGGATTCTCATCCCTCTAATGGTGATGTCACCCTTGCCAAAGCACTGTTGGCAGAAGCTGTGTGTAAGACAAGTATATTTTCTAGTTTTTTTAACTAGAGGTGTTTTTTTTTGTTCAGCTGTAATGTGGTGATTGTACATAGTTTTAAATGCCTTTCTTTTTCTTTTTAAACTCTGTTGGAAGTGTTCTAGGTGTACACTCCATTCATGTCCACACACATAGCAGCAATGTGGTGACCTCCTGTACCATTGCATTTTGTCTGCATTTTTCCACAATACTCTACATATCAGGGTTGTGGTGTGAATGGAACACATAGAAAACAATTGTGCTTGCAGAGACCTGCAACATGTGTGAATGAGCCCTTAATATCATCTGACAACATTACATGGCCTGTTCACACTGGGCATTCACATTGGAGCAGTTCAGTGTGCCCATTCTATCTGCAGTGAGTCAGTGGTTGGAGGCAGTGCGACGCACCTTTTACCACACAGCTCACTTTTTTTCTATTTTTTTTTTCTGAACCATATGTATTCATGTCACCTGCAGCAGCACAGTGCATTGCACTGCTCTACAGTGGCATGCGGTGCCTTCCTGTGCACTGCAATAAAAGGCAGCATTTCTGCATTTTATCGCAGCTCAGTGCACTGACGTTGCGCTGCAAATAGGCTCATAGAAAAAATTTTTTTTGTGTGTGTCTTATCAGTGGCTGGTATTCTTTCAATACGGAAAACTTCCAGTCTCCACACATGAGCCTCTTCCTAAGGCAAACCATTGGTGAATCAATTTTCTTTCCCTCCACTACGGGTGAAAGGAAAGAAAATTGCTCGATTCCTACATCAACACAACCAGCGTTGATGGGGGAATGCCTTCTGCAGCGATCTCGGGTTCTGCTGGCGGGGAGGGAGCAGGGAGCCCAATCGATGGATCCACTTGGGTACAATCAGCCTGCCCATAGATGGATCGAATCTCTACCAGACCCTGCTGAACCAGCCAAGATTTGATCCATCTAAAGCCAGCTTAAGCATCATCTCCACAGGGCAGCAGGATTATAAGATTTTGTTGCACCTTAAAGTGAAGCTCCACCCAAAAGGGGAAGTTATACTTTAAGGCCTTGTTCCCCGCTCCCCTTTAAGGATTGGAATCTTTGGGGAGCGGGTACCTGAATTTGACAGGTACCCGCTCCCACTTCTGCTGCAATTGAGGACACATTGGATTGAGGGAGAGGTGAGTGTCTGTTTTTTAAAAAGCAGCTACAGTTTTTTAGCTACTGACTTTTTTTTTTTTAATTTTGACTGGAGCTCCGCTTTAAACAGATGCATGTATGAAAACGTTGGCTACTCTACTGAATCATATCTTTATCCTGGTGCTTTGATTTCCATTATAAACAAAGCTATTAACTACTTTAGCAACAATAAATCTTTGTTGGATACAGACTAGGCTAGTTTTTGCAACATTTATGTCACAAATGATGATTGTGCAGACTCATTAACTGAATTCCAGGCAGTTCCATATAAAATACATGCCATTCCTCGGATGAGACACTAATCACATTACACAGATAGCTGAAATGGTCATGGGCTGTTTGCTGCAAATAGTATCATTTACGATAACATATACTGCAATTAGCATGCAGCTAAGCCTATGGCAGCATATCAGGGAAGAATATATGTATAGCTATATTTATATGTTTATATATTTGTAGCTGTACTATTTTTTTATGACTTTCCTTAATTTTCCAATTACAAAAATGTTAGAAGGGAATCCAATACTAAAGCTGACTGTAGACAGAAATGAGCAATCAGTTGAAAGACAATCATATGACCTCCATAAAATCAGTTTTTAGCATTATTCTCATATGCAGGCTTGTTTGTGTATGTGTGTATGAAGATATAAATGTGTGTGTGTGTAAAGAACTGAATGAATGGGCTGCCCTACATGCAAAGCATGAAAACGTGACAAATGCGCATAATTGTGATGCATGATGATGCCCTACACTGTTGTAAACTGGGGGCTAATATTTTGGAGGGGCACCCACATAATTTTTGCATTTGTTGTTTGGCTTGTGTTTGTGTTCTATGTACAAGTATTTTTTCAGTGCAATGTGCACTCCCAAGCCACATTTGATAGGACTCGTAATAACTCATGTAATAAAGACAACACTGTACCTCTTCACTAAACACTTAACAGGGTTTCTAACCTTTCCCAACTCTATCCAAAACTAATGGAAATGTTTTAGTTTTAGATACATTTTAAAAGTAACACCCCAGTCACACCGGTTGCAACTTGACATGCGATTTTCCTTGTCATGTGACTTGCAAATCACATGGCACGTTGCACCTTATTTTCTGCAATTACAGCGGTCATATCAGTGCGATTCCGACTTGGTTGGAGCTGCACCTATTTCTGAAGTAGTGCATGCACTACTTTAGGTGCAACTTGCATAAACATCTGTGTCTTGCAAGCCACAGATGTCTTGCAAGTCTCACCTGAAGTCGGAATACCATCCAACTTTAAAAGCGTGCAATTTTACTGGAAGTCGCACGATTTCAATGTTGGATCAGTGTGACCAGGGTTTTAGTGAGGATGATATGCAAACCAAAGACAGTGGCTAGTCACCTGGTAGCAATATTCATAATAAGAATGTGAACATGAAAGACCTTGCACCTTCATAAGATCCTTTTGAAAGCCAATGATCACTTGTTCAGGTCTCTATCTATAGATAGTGATGAGTACAGAGAACCGTATCTAAATATAGTAACTTGATGATATCACTCTCTATGTAGAGGCGCAGGACATCCAGACAGTTGCAGAGGTGGTGCTATGTGCTGATACCAAGAAATATATATGTATATGTATAATGAAGCAGACAATACTACTTTTATCTCAGGTGCTATTTTAAAGAACAGTTATAATTAAATGCAGACTATTTGAGAAGTTTTTGAAATGTTTATATACTAGCAAATGTGTGACGATCCATGAATGGGTTAATTTAGACTGAACAGCTTATGGTATTCTGAATGACTCATAACTCAATGGTATGTGTTGCTGTCCAGTCAGACAGTATTTTTATCAGACACGTATTATTTGGTCAGGTGGACCATCTTAGTACAGCTGATTATAGGGGAGGGAAACTGTAGACTAATTGTAGAGCTGGAGTTAGAGAATGCATAGTGGGGGCTGATCACAGACAACAGGGAAAAGAAGGAGAGTGGAAATTGATCATGGACCATGAGGTAAAGTTGACCATACAACATTTGTACAGAAAATATGAAAAGTCATTCATTACAGTATTCTTTCTTGCCATCAGTGAGCCGTTTAATTTTGTTTAAAAGCCCCTAAAATTTTGTCCAGACCTACAGTGCATCCAGAAAGTATTCACAGCGCTTAACTTTTGCCACAGCCTTATTCCAAAATGAATTAAATTCCTTTTTTTCCTCAACATTTTACAAACAATACCCCATAATGACAACATGAAAGCAGTTTGTTTTGAATTTTTTGCAATTTATTAAAAATAAAAATCGAAAAAAAAAACACATGTACATAAGTATTCACAGCCTTTGCTCAGTACTTTGTTGAAGCACCTTTAGCACCAATTACAAAATCCAAAATTCTTCTTGTGTAAATATGGAATTTTAGAGTGGGGGTAGAGGAGGCAGAAAGGTAACTTTGTGGGCCATAGGGGCATAAAGGAGGCAGAATTAAAACTGATCATGACAGCAGATCAGAGAAAGGCATCAGCTGATCATGGGACATTGGGTGATGCAGGGAAGGATATGAGTGGGGAAGAAAGAGAGAGGCACAGAGGAGAAGATCATAGACTAGAGGAAGAGAGAAGAAGCTGTACCCATTCACTAAAGGGTTATGTTTGGAAAAAATAAAGATACCAGACTTTTGAAAATTTCCTTTAATTGAACAAAAAACAAAAAACAACCATTTTTGGCTTTTAGGGGGAACGCCATGCAGCCCCCCCCAATTTTAGGAGGGGAGTTCCCCTTAAAAGTCCTAACACGGATATTTAGGGGGAACTCCATGCACTTTTAAAAAAAATCTTTACTGTGGAGTCCTTCCTAACCTTTCTAGCAGACCTAAAGGGCCCATTCTGTTTTTTTTATATAAATGGGGTTTTTTTTAATGTCAATCCTGCTGCAGCAGGTTCTATACATTGTACAAATGTGCAACTTTGCAGATGATTTAAGGGGACCCCCCATGCATGAGATTTACAGGAATATTTCTTTTTTCTTTTTTTTTGCTACTTTAAGCAATGAAAAATGACTGTCCCTTTAAACCTCCCTGGAGGTATTCCCGAGTGTAGCTCAGGGTAAAGTTTCAGCACCAAAAGCGGTAACCCCGAGCTACACTCGGGATTACCCTGCAGCGTTGCTCCCGGATCCCTTCTGCACTTACCTTTTCCTGCACTCCCGTGATGTCCCCCCTGCAGCGTCCCCGGCCATCTCCTCTGGCCGATGCCGGCATCCGTCTTCCGGGTTACATTCCCTGCAACGTCGGGATGTACGGGGACCTAACCGGCGGGAAATTTAAACATTTAAAAAAGTGACATTCACTAAATACACTAAAATCACATAGTAAAACATTACTGTATCAAACCATTTCACACACATTTTATCCCGAGTGCTTTGTCCTGTGCCCTGCCTGCATTTTTACTGTTCTTTCTGCCTGGAAACTGAGAAAAGTTCATGGTGTCCACAAAGCATCCCTTTAGGTCAAAAGCGGTTTTAAACCAGCTAAAGAACAGCGATAGTAAATCAGAACCACTTGCAGAATTGAGTGATAATGATTCGTGGGGAAATGCGTCATCAGACATTGAAAATGATTTTGCGACTAAGATCAGTGATGTGTGAACTTGGCGCTCTATTTCAAATTTCAATGTTTTTGGTTTGATTACATTATTGAATTAAAATAATTATTATTATATTATTATTTTTTATGATTATTTATTAAATTATAACTTATTATTTCGTGTTTAAAATTTTAACATACCCGGGATGTTTACTAGACTCAGTGAGTTATTCCTAAGAATTACAGGCCTACAATAAAAAAAACGACATATTTCCATGCAAAAAAAGTACCGCTTTGAGCACAGAAATACTGACATAATCATACCGCAAGGGACGTTAAAAACGGTACTTCTAAAAAAATATTTTCACTGATTCATGTCCCTCAGAGCAGTACTCGAGTCCCCATGCCCCTTTATGGCCAATAACGTGCACATAAACCTTCAAAATGGGCACTTTTGAATTTACAAGTTCAAGTCCCAAAGACTTGCATTGAGTTTGAAGTTTGCGGTCGAACGTTTATTAGGTTCGAACGTTCGACCATAAACCGAACACGGGGGTTGTCCGACCCATCACTAGTGGAGAATGAGAAGCACAGGATGCCAACAACAGCAGAACACAAAAGCAGCGAAAAAGCAGCAGCTGCCAGGATCAACATTACAGCGGTATTAATCCTCCCAAAAATTTATTTTCTTGCAGTTTACTATTTCTTAGATGTAGTGGCTGCATTCATTTTCTTTTTATAGCTTTTTCTTTGTTTATACCTGGTGATCCAGCCAGTATGTCCGATGTTTTTCAACTTACTTAGTTTGAAGGTTGAGAAAAACAATTTACCACTGACAGGGGTGATTACAATGGTCAGCTTTTATTCATTTATGTCAAATACGTTTCCCAAAAGGAAAGAAAAATGTTGATGTAACTGCTAAAGAAAAATGAGTTGGACTTCAGCTTTGTTAGTCAAGTCCATCTAAATCTTCTAGTCTAACACTACCCTCCCACTAGATCAGTGGTCTCCAAACTGTGGCCTGGGGCCAGATGCGGCCCTTTGTTTGCCTTTATCAGGACCTACTAGCAAAAACAGCTGGAGGGATGAATCCCAAACATACCCCCAGTGGATGATATATTCCAGCTCTTTAATCCCACTCCACTCACACAGCAATAGGACCTAATGTGACGCCATCAGCAGATCGTATAGTGGATGTTATTGTGCTGCAGCTTTATTAACATGCCAGTTTTCTACTAAAATAATGTAAGTATGTGATGCTTTCCTGAACCCTGCACTCTGTATGTAAACGCACTCCTGAACCCTGTGCTTTGCACATAGCGAACTCCTAAACTCTGCACTCTGTACAAAGCGCATTCCTGAATCTTGCATTCTCTACATAGCACATTCCTGAACTCTGCACAAAGTGTATTCCTGAACCCTGCACAATGTACGCAGTGCACTCCTTAACTGTATACTCTGTACATAGCGCACTCCTGAACTATTCTTTTTTTTTCTTTTTTATATCTTTTATTAAATATTTTCCATTACAAAAATCCACATTGTGTCCAACAATTCTTAAATACATAAATACTACATACTTTTGTACCTATTCCCTACGCCACTCACCCTCGTTACCACCCCACCCATACCCCACATCTTCCCATGTCTTTCTATATATTTCTATCTATATCTATATCCCTTTCCTTCATATAGAGCCCTATAGCAAATAAGTTACCCTTTCATACTCTCCCAACTCTTACTACTTTAAGCTCCTACCACTTCCCAATATCTTTTAGATGATTTAAAATCATACCATCTACTCCACAAATGTTTCCATTTTATCCTCTTCCATATGATATAACTCCTCCATCTTATATATGTATTCTACTCTCTTTATACACTCCTTTATTTTTGTGGACTCTTGGACTAACCAATATTTAGGGATAAGACTTTTGGCCGCACTAATTAGGTGATATAATACGCTATTTTTTTATTGTTTCACAGAAATCTTGGTGTTATAAAATATACAAACCCACGGATCCCTCTGAACAATTGTCCCCGATATCTCCTGTATATATTGGATTATTTCCTGCCAAAACTTCTGAATTTTAGGGCAATCCCACCATATATGTGCCATTGTTCCCTTATTCCCACACCCTCTCCAGCATAATGGTGAGACATCTAATCATTGTTTATGTGCCACACTCGGTGTGTGATATACCACCTCGCTAAGTACTTAGAATTCATTTCAGCTGCATTCATATTCGTCACCTTGTGTGTTAATTTAAACATATGATTTTTTTGTTGCTCGTTCAATTTTGATCCCAGCTCCTTTTCCCAATTCTCTAAGTACGGAGGAGGATCAGAACATGTTTCTGTATTATGTTTGAACTCAACATTTTTTCTAATGGGTACATATCCTCCAGTGTCCTCAGTGGTTTTGGGAGCACTGCAACAAAATGTCCTAGCTGATAGTACCGCCATTCATCTAATGTGAAGCATAAATCTTTTTTTTCCTTTAAATTTTAAAAAGTGCACAATTTTCCTATATCAACTATATCCTTCAAACGTGCATTTCCATCTTTAATCCATTTCCCCCAGATATTATCTTTCCCTGGTGGAAAATTCTCCGTACCCACCAGAGGAATCAATACTGGGTTATATTTCCAATTCATTTGCTTATGCAGTGCATCCCACACTTAGTACCTTACGTGTTAACATACTAGTGTTTTCATCTAAGATACAAAACATATGTGATATCCATATAATCTTCTCTAATTGTGCCTTACTTAAAAATCCTTCCATATTTACCCAACCTTTCCCTTATGCATTATGTGTCCAATCTACAATACGTGAAAGTAGTACTGAATAATAGTATTTCCTAAAATTAGTCAGATTTATCCCCCCTTTTCCTTTTTTTTTTTTTTTACACAATACTTCATATTTAATTCTTGGTTTATTCCCTCTCCCTCCAGGAAAATGGCAATTCTTTTTGTAGGGTCTGTTTCTCTATCTTTGTGAGACTAATATTCAAGATCTCCGACTTTGAGGGGTTTATCTCCAGATTTGATAACTCTCCATATTGCTTTAGTAATCTCATTAAATTTGGTAGCGATAATCTGAGATTCACCATATAGAACAGATCATCTGCATAGGTTGCTACCTTATGTTCCACTTCATCTATCTTAATTCTTGTTACATCTACATTCTTTCTGACCATCGCTAGTAAGGGTTCCAGAGATGTTACAAATAACAGGGGAGAAAGTGGACATCCCTGTCTTGTACCATTATTAATTTTAACCATTTGCCGCCCGTCCTATGGCCAAATGGCAGCTGGCAAATGTCATCAGCGTTCTGGGTGGATGCCATATGGCGTCCTCCCGCACATGCACAGATTGCGCTCCTGCAGAGCCGCGCAGCGGCGCGATCTGTCACCGGCCGTGTACCTCGGACACGGCCGATGACAGATCTGAGTATCGGCCCCCGTACCATGTGACCTGCTGTCACCAATCACAGCAGGTCACATGACAGTTGTATACAATGGATGGCTTCACTCATGCCATCCATTGTATACTAGTGCCTAGCTGTGAATGGTCACAGCTAATCACATGCACATGTCATGTGATTAGCTGTGGCCAAATCACAGCTAAGCACAAAAAAAAAAAAAACCCTGAATGAATCGATGTCATTCAGGTAAATGCTTGCTTATAGCAAAGTAATTCTTTGCTAAAAGCAAATTGTGTAAAAAAAAAAAAAATACTGATCACTTCCCCAAAGTAGTACAGTGTTACTATGGTAACATTGTACTACTTTGGTCATAGTGAAATATGAAAAAAAATCTTAATAAAAAGAAATAAAATTTAATAAAAAAAAAAAAAATTTTTTTTTCATACTTTCATCAGTCAGTGTCCCTGATCACCGCCATGCCAGTTATATGATGATGCTGTACTGCACTGGTGACAATATGTAAAAGAAAAATAGTAAAACTATTTTTTTTAATTTTTTCATTTTCCGAAACATTATGACAAACAAATACAACTTCAAAAAACTCGCCATGCCTCTTATGAAGTACGTTGGACTGTCTACTTTGCAAAAAGGGGTCATTTGGGGGATATATGTACTATTCTGACATTCTTGGACCTCAAGAAATTAGATTGGCTGTCAGTACTTCAGGATTGATCAATTTTCAGATCTATACCATAGTTTGTGAACTCTATAACTTTCTTACAAACTAAAAAATACATCCTAATTTGGGTTATTTTCACCAAAGACATGTAGCAGAATACATCTTGGCCTATTTATTAATTTATGAAGAACAATTATTTATTTGCAAACTTTTATAACAGAAACAAAGAAAAATGTGTGTTTTTTTCAAAATTTTTGGTCTTTTTTTGTTAATTTAACAAAAATAAAAACCCCAGTGGTGATTAAATACCACCAAAAGAAAGCTCTAATTGTATGAAGAAATTGATAAAATTTTAGTTTGGGTACAATGTTGTATCACCGCGCAATTGCCATTCAAAGTGTGAGAGTGCTGAAACCTGAAAACTGGCCTGGGCAGGAAGGTTTAAAATTGCCCGGTATTGAATTGGTTAAAGAACTGTGAGAGGGACCCGTTTACTTTTACAGCAGCTGACGGGCCACTATAAATCCCTTTTATCCACTTTAACGTTTTGGGCCCTAATTCCAGCACCTCTAACATGTCCATCATAAATCCCCAATCTACCCTATCAAAAGCTTTTTCAGCATCAATGGACAAACGTATTGTCGGCAGCTTCTCTCTCTTTGCTTGTTTGTAAAAGAAGTAGTGATCTCAGGCCATTATCCCTCCCTTCTCTGCCCAGGATGAATCCCACCTGATCCAGGTGAATCCATTCCAGCATTAGTTCTTTTATCCTAGTTGTTAATATTTTTGCATATAACTTAGTGTCTATATTTAGTAATGATATAGGTCTATAGTTGGCACATTGTGCACCGTCTTTCCCTTCTTTAAGTATAATTGTTATATATGCTTGCAATGATTCTTCTCTCATTTCCAACCCTTCTCCTAACGCGTTCATATATGTGCCTATTCTAGGAACCAGCATGTCTTTAAATTTCTTATAATAGGCTACCATATATCCATCAGGGCCTGGGTTCTTTCCTGCTGCCATACTCTTCAATGCCAAAATAATTTCCTCCTGGGAGATGGCTCTCTCTAGGGCCTCTAACTTTTCTTCTGGATTCTTGGTAGGCCCACCTCCTTTAAATACTCCTGCCTTTTTCCCTTTCTTTCCTCCTCTGTTTCTTTCTTGCCCCCATTCTTTACATCACACAACCTACTATACTAGTTTTGAAACGTATTAGCGATGTCAGTGGTGGAATATACCAATTCTCCTTTTTCATCTTTAATTTTTTCTATATAATTCTTTGATTTCTTTTCCTTTATTCTTTTCATTAGATAGTTCCCTGGTCGATTCCCCCACTGATACCGTTCTTTTGAGACCCTATTAAAAATCCTCCTCATTTCCAATTCCATAAGATCTTTTAGTTCATCTCTTTTAAGGGTTATCTTCTGATATATATCTGAATCCAATTTCTTTTTGTGTAACTGTTCTAGGTTATACAACTCCTCCATAACAAGCCTTAATTTTTTCTCCCGATCTTTCTTTTTTTCTGCCCTCATTGAGATCAAAATTCTCCTTATATACACTTTGTGTGCCTCCCATATTGTAGCAACAGATACCTCCTTGGTCTCATTCAGTGAAAAAATTGCTCTATTTCCTTCCTTAACCTTTTTCTATAAATCCGGATGTATAAGCATCTTGTTTAATCTCCACAAAGTTATTCTATTCTGCTCCCCTCCTACACGTAGTCTCATTGTGGCAGGTGCATGATCTGACACAGACATAACCTCAATGTTAGACTTAACCAATGACTCCAATTGTCTGTGTTTGATCATTATGTAGTCCAATCGTGAATACGATCTATGTGCTGGAGAGAAAAAGGTATAATCCCTTTCTCTTGGATGTTTTATTTTCCACGTATCTATCAATTGATGTTGATGTAATTTCTTTTTCACCTGTTTTAATTTTATACCACCTTCTCTCTAAGCACTTGATGACGCATCCTTCCATGGAGCCAAACAAAAATGAAAGTCTCCTGCCACAATCAGACTACCCCTTTTACAATCATTAAGTTTTCCTAACATACTTTCCAGAAACACTACTGGTTTGTTATTTGGGCAATAGATGTTCACTAATGTACAATCAACTCCTTGTAATTTTCCTCGCAGTAAAAGAAACTGACCTTCTGGGTCTACCAGTCTCTCTTCCAGCATGAAACTTACATGTTTTGAGAATCCAATTGCTACTCCTTTGGCTATTTTTGTTGATGAATTGGCATAATACCAGGCTGGATAATACCTTGAATATAACCTGACATTTGTGTCATGAGAGGTATATGTGTCTCTTGTAAAAACAGTACATCCATAGAATATTAGTGGATTTCCCTAAGTATTTCATGTCTTTTAGTCAGGGAGTTTAATCCTTTCATGTTATAAGTTATAAAATTGATCAAACTCATTTCAAAAGCTGTGTCACTTCTCCACTATTCCACTATATTTCCCTTCAAAGGGATACAGACCTAGATAAATTAGAACAAGGACCTCCCCCCCCCCCCCTCCATCCCTCTTCCCCTCCCTCCCCCTCTGTCCACCCTCCCTTTCCCTATATTACTTCTAAAAAAACTCTGGCCTAGATATTGCCCTAGAATTTGTCGTGGGATATTCCCACTGACAATTCCTATATTAGGGTGAAACTCTAAACACACGTGCCCACTCCGCCCCCTATCTCGCAACATGGGGGATCTAAATTTGGTAGCGCATTTGACCTCCAAATGTCCCACCATTTCCTTCTCTTCTTCTACGAAGTTCCTACTGCCTATCTAACCCTCCTACTTTCTCAAACGGGGGAACTGCAACCCCGATGGGGGAAAAGGAGCAGGGAAAAGCAGAGAGAGAAGAAAAAAAAGAAAAGGAAAAAACTATTTTTGGGGCATAGGAGAGACTGGGGGGGTCGCCCCCCTCTCCCCTTCCCCACCCCTCAACCCCTCCACCTCTCCCCCTCCTCATCCCACACTGGTTTACCTTCTCTTTTTATTTACCATCTGCCACTTTTCTTTTCCCGGCCACGAGCTCTCCATAGACCCCCCCCGACCACCGCACAATGTCCATTTCTTGTAAATTAAATTCTTTGCAGAAGTCACTTAATTCTGGGAATCTCAGTCTTGCTGATTTCCTGTCTTTCCACCCAATCAGACAGGCTGGGAAACCCCAGTTGTATCAAACTTTTTTCTCCCTTATCTGTTCCAACAATGGTTTCAAAGATCTTCTGGCTAATGTCTCAGATGCTATGTCAGCAAATATTTGCATCTTTATTTCTCCATATTTTATTTCAGTGGTCTTTCTGAGTTTTTTCCATATTCTTTCTCTATCCTCGTAGTGATGGAATCGAATAATCACGTCTCTAGGCAAATCTGCTGTCACTCCTTGCGGTTGCCTAATCCTATGTACTCTCTCCATTTTTAAGTGTTCTATTACGGGTCTACCTATCAGTGGATTAAGCACTCTCTTTATTTTATCCCGCAAGTCCTCCCCTGGGGACTCTTCTGGTAAACCGCGAATCCTTAAATTATCTCTTCTCTCTGTTCTCTTGATCTTCTAATTTAAATGAGAGCTTTCTCTGTTCTCTGTGCATTTCTTCAACCTGCATTTCTAGATTAGTAATAAAATGCGCCTGTATCTCCATTTTCCCCTCATGTCAACATTTGACCTAGATCATTACGTATTGCCGCCATTTAATTTTTCATAGACATCTCCAGTTTCTCGAACATTTCCGCCATTTCAGATTTTGTAGGTATTTGTGACAAAGCTCCCTGTTGTTCCTTAACACTTTGTTTTGTTACACTATCCCCAATTATCAGTTTGTTAGTCTCGTTCACTTCTTGTGTCCCAAATGACAATCTTGATTGACCTCCCATACCTTTTCTAGTTCTCTCCTGTTGTTTATCCTGGGTTAAATTCTATGGAGTTTTCTCCTGCAGAGGCAAATATTTCCTTATTGTACTAGTGTTTGCGTTTGCTTGAGGGGTTTCTCCCCCCTTCTTTGGCTGATCTATTCTTCATCTCTTTAGACTTTGCCATTGAATTAATGCACAACTGCAGTCGAAGGAAAGACTCGTCTGATGACTTTTACAGCCCCTATTGTGTTACTTCGGGAGCAGGAATGATCTACCAAGTTCCGCCAATCACTGAGAACCCCAGCAAATATTGCAACAATTACATCAAGTACAACAAAAGATTAAATGTCCTGCCGTTACCCACGGCAACTCACCACCACCTTCTGTGCCAACCGAATAGGATTGTTCTATCCCGGTGCACCTTCAGTCCCAGCCGTGGCCTCCGTGCCAAGTTCCAAATGAGTCCAGGTAAATCAGTGGGGGGTCTCTATATATCAAATGGGGTCTCAGGGTCTCCCAAGACTGCTGTCTCAATCCAGAGGGAATCTCCTCCAGTGCACTGCCTCCTCTTCATCCACAAAGCCTCACTGCTCTCCTGGACCTTTGGGACAGTTTGCCACATTCAAAGTTGCCGCCACAGTCACATGGGCTGTCACATGGACACTCTCACCGTCCCCTTCTCCTCCGTTGCCACCGCCTCCTTCTCCCAATCCATCGGGGTTCCAGTGCACCTTGCTGCCCACCGTCACCCGCCGGCTCTCCTAGGGACTCAACTCCGGCCGCCACCATCACCTGCCTCCGACCACCACCAGGACTGCCTGGTCTCAGAGTCTGACACCGCACCGGCCTGGGTCACAGGTAAGGCAGCTATTTCTCGTACATGGCGGGCATCTGGAACTCCTGCTCCTCACATGTTCAGCCCCTCCCCCCATGCTCCTGAACTCTTCACTCTGTACGAAGTGCATTCCTGAACCCTGAATTCTGTACATAGCGCATTCCTGAATTCTGCACTTGGTACAAAATCACATTCCTGAAGTCTGCAATCTGTAAGCAACACACTCCTGAACTCTGCATTCTGTATATAGCACACTCCTGGTAGTTAATGCCCCTTTAAGAACCTCCAACTCTTAGTGTAATTCATCCAAACCCTCCATTTGCTGCAGCGTATTATATCTAACTCTTCCTATCTTACATCCAGAGGGCAGCTGGGGATGAAGAAACTCCCTGTAGTAATCTGTCTCACATACAGTAATTTGCATTCTGTATACTGAACCCAGGAGGTCGCTCTCTTAGCACCTCCACCAGTGAAAGAACATCTCTTTTTTAATGAATACAAGGAAAACTGATTAGACAAGGCAGAGAGGAGAGGCAAATGACATCAAAAACTCTAAGCAGGGGATCTGGCTCCTGTCCCTTTAGAGAGGTGACCAGTCACTAGTAGGGGTCTAATCCAGTTTCCCAGCAGAGTGTTCCTTTCCCTATCCGCTCAGGGGGTGCAGGTGTGCTCATCCAACTCCTCTCCTGTACTGCTTGCAGGTTGGCTGCAGCTGGACTGCTCCTTCAGTGCCGTACAGGTGGTCTTCTCTCAGGGGGCCAATGAGTTCGGAGTTTTCCACCTTTCCAGCTCCAGGCTCGCAGGCAGGCCCCATCCCACTGGGCTTTCTGGCAGCCTCCTTCCTCAGCCTCGCATCTTCCTCTCTGACTCTTCCACCTGACTTCCTCCCCTGCTGGACAGGCTCACTCATATTTAAGAGCTATTCTGATCCCTTGCCAAGCCTCTTGTTGGGGATTGGTCAGAGTTCCTTTTCTCCAAAGTTCTAGGCATGGGAAAGTTTCAGCGGACTGAGTCTGCAGAGCCTTCCAGCTCCTGACCAAAATTTGACCCTCTGACTATTACACCTAGGCTGCTACTCAGCCCGTCTAATCATTGGAGTCTAGCTCCCCCTAGATGACTAGGAGGGCACTACACATACAGTTACAGAAAACCTTGTGTTCATTGAAAAAGTACTCTGAATGGTGAGCGAGCAAGCGAGTGAGCTACCCCATGTGGTCAGAATACAAGTTGTTTGAGCAGCAGTGACTGTGTGTAGCAAAGACTACTACAGTGAATTTCTGAATTCTCAGCAGCCCTCTGGATGTGATATTTGAAGAATTAGATGCAACCAGGGATAAGCTTGGTTAATTCCAAACTAGGATATGTCCAGAACTGTAAGTTAGCTCTATTGATTGGGGAGGGGGGGAGGGGCAAGAAATTCCCTGCTCTGCAGCTGCCCATGTACAAAGGGCTATATGGGCATATTAGGTCAATGATGTCACAAGCATCCCTTCCCCTTTTTTCTTTGTAGCTGCGGGACTATCTCCAGACCGAGTTTGGATTTGAACCCGGATCATTCCTACATGATGTAAGCAAGCTGGACCAATGCAAGTTTAAAGATGATTCCTAGTCTTTTGCCAGCACAGGGGAGCGCAGTGTGCCTCAGCGGGTGTGCAGCCCTACCCCCCCAAGTCTACCGTACACAGCAGAATAAGAATCCTGGTAATCAGGACCCGAT
This sequence comes from Staurois parvus, assembly GCF_062004578.1. Classification (NCBI taxonomy): domain Eukaryota; kingdom Metazoa; phylum Chordata; class Amphibia; order Anura; family Ranidae; genus Staurois; species Staurois parvus. The sequence continues at coordinate 7,718,543 of NW_028317945.1, forward strand.
GATCACATGATCACAATGACAACAAAGCTTTTCTGAATCAATCTGATTCATAAAAGCTTTGCTTCTGTTCCTGGACCGCTGTGATTGGTCCATAGCGCTCACATGACACATGGGGCCAATCACAGCACCATGTACCATGTGACCAGCAGTAGCAAATCACAGATCAATATTATATTGAACTTTCATGAACGTAACACATTCATGACAGTTCAAAGCAAGCTGTGCATTGCAGAGCCATGATCTGCCTTGCTCATGCAATGCATAGTGTAAAAAAAAAAATCCCTGATCACCCCCCTAGAGTAGTACAATGTTACTATGGTAACACTGCAGAAGTCTGATGAAAGTATTAAAAAAAAAAAGTAAAAAAAAGAAAATGTTTAAAAAAAATGTAAAATGTTATTATTGAGAAAATTTTTTTTTATTTTTTACGTTTTTTTAACTATTTGCCGCCCACCTGCTAACAATGTGCGGGCTCTAGGCAAAATGACGTACTCTTACATTGCTATTTCCATGTGCGCGTGTGCATGCATGCGCCCCCGCTGCCCCCTTTGCACGCACATGTTAGATTAGCACATTTAACTCTGGTCTGGGAGGCTGCCAAGCGGCCTACAGCAACATTAACCTCCCTAGCGGTCTGATTATGTCAATATTTCTGTGCTCAAAGCGGTACATTTTTTTGCATGAAAATATGTTGTTTTTTTGTAGGCCTGTAATTCTTAGGAATAACTCACTGAAATCTGTCCAAACAAGAGTCTAGTAAACATCCCGTATGATAAAATTTGAAAAACGAAATCATAAATTATAATATAATAAATAATCATAAAAAATAATAATATAATAATAATAATCTTAATTCAATAATATAATCAAACCAAAAACACTTAAATTTGAAATAGAGCTCCAAGTTCGCACATCGCTGAGCTCAGTCGCAAAATCGTTTTCAGTGTCTGATGATAAATTTCCCCACAAATCATTATCACTCAATTCTGCAAGTGGTTCTAATTTACTATCGCTGTCCTCTAGCTGGTCTAAAACCACTTTTGACCTAAAGGGACGCTTTTTGAACGCCGTTTCTCATTTTCAAGGCAGAAAGAACAGTTAAAATGCAGGCAGGGCACAGGACAAAGCACTAGGGACAAAATGTATGTGAAATGCTTTGATACAGTAATGTTATACTATGTGATTTGAGTGTATTTAGTGAATGTCACTTTTCAAATTTTTGAATTGCCCGCCTGTCCATCCCTCCTACGTCCCGAACGCTCGCAGGGAACGGAACCCGGAAGATGGATGCCGGCAGGGGGGACATCGCAGGAGCGCAGGACAAGGTAAGTGCAAGAGGGAATCCCTGAGCAATGCTGCAGGGTAATCCCGAGTGTAGCTCGGGGTTACCGCTTCAGGTACTGAAAGTTAACCCTGAGCTACACTCGGGAATACAGCCAGGGAGGTTAAAGGAGCTGCAGCAATATATGGCAAGTACTAGCTGTGTGGTACATGTGACAACAACATCCCATATTCTTAATATGTCTGGGCTATGGGGTAGAGTGGCAAGACAGAAGCCTTTTCTTATAAAGAAAAACATCGAAGCCCGGCTAAATTTTGCAAAAACACATCTGAAGTCTCCCAAGAGCATGTGGGAAAATGTGTTATGGTCTAATGAAATCAAGGTTGAACTTTTTGGCCATAATTCCAAAAGATATGTTTGGCGCAAAACAACACTGCACATCAGCAAAAGAACAAAATACCCACAGTGAAGCATGGTGGTGGCAGCATCATGCTTTGGGGCTGTTTTTCTTCAGCTGGAACTGGGGCCTTAGTCAAGGTAGAGGGAATTATGAACAGTTCCAAATACAAGTCAATATTGGCACAAAACCTTCAGGCTTCTGCTAGAAAGTTGACCCAAAGCATACATCCAAATCAACAAAGGAATGGCTTCACCAGAAGATTAAAGTTTTGGAATGGCCCAGCCAGAGCCCAGACCTCACTCCGATCGAAAATCTGTGGAGTGCTCTGAAGAAGGCTGTGCACAGGAGATGCCCTCGCAATCTGACAGACCTGGAGTGTTTTTGCAAGGAAGAGTGGGCAAAAATTGCCAAGTCAACATGTGCCATGCTGATAGACTCATACCCAAAAAGACTGAGTGCTGTAATAAAATCAAAAGGTGCATCAACAAAGTATTAGTTTAAGGGTGTGCACACTTACGCAACCATAATATTTTAGTTTTTTATTTTTACTTCCTTCCAAATAAAAGATTTTGGTTTGTTGTTCAACTGAGTTGCACAGTTTATAGGTTACATTAAAGGTGGAAAAAGTTCAGAAATGATTTATCTTTGTCTTATTTTTTTCATCACAGAAACCTGACATTTTAACAGGGGTGTGTAGACTTTTATATCCACTATATGCTCAACATGGACCAGCAACATAATAGTACATCTCTGGACTTTGAGTGGTTATACCTACTGCTACAGGCATTATCCTGGTATTGTTTTTTCATCTGGCGGTCGGCTTTCATGTAAAAACAACCTTAGCCACTAATTAGCCGCTGGATCGCTTTTCGAAGCAGCGGAAAGGGACTCCCTCACCCCTCCCGCTGCCTTCCAAGGTTTTCTTGGGCTCTCCCATCTCACTGGGGAACCCAAATATGCAGCTGGCAGTTCCGCTGACTGACAATAAAGCTTATCGGAGACTGGAATGCCTCCAATCATCTCTATGGTCTAAAAGACTGGAAACTACGAGCATTTCATTTCCATTTCCCCGGCTATAAACAGCGCCATTTCAAAATTGGGAAAGCATCTGATCACACCGATCTTGGTGAGATCAGATGCTTTAAGGGCAGAAGAGAGATCTAGAGCCTAATAGACCCCAGATTTCTCAGAAAAGAATACCTGTCACTGCCTATTGCTGTCATAGGGGAGATTTACATTCACTGTGATAACAATAAAAGTGATCGAAAAAAAAAAAATGAAAGGTACAGTGTAAAAGTAATAAAAAAGGCAAAGTACATAATTAAAAAAAAATTCACCCCCACCCCCGTCCCCGTGGTCACGCGCAAAGGCAAACGCAAGTGGTGGTCCCATGGTGGTATGTAAACAGAGATTGCACCACGCATGTGAGGTATCATCACGAACGTCAGATCGAGGGCAGTAATTCTAGCACTAGACCTCCTATGTAGATCTAAAGTGGTGACCTGTAAAGACTTTTAAATTGTCGCCTATGGATATTACACATTTATGTAATTTGCTGCCGTTGCAGGGGCATGTGCAATTTTAAAGTATGTCATGTGTGGTATCCATTTACTCGATGTAACATCATCTTTTATATGTTATCAAACAATTGGGCAATATATTATGTTTTTGTGCATTAAAATTCTAAAAAGTGTTTTTCCAAAAAAATTGTGTTTGCAAAATCACTGCACAAATACTATGTGACATAAAAAAATTCAACACCCACTGCTTTATTCTCTAGAGCCTCTGCTTTAAAAGAAATATAATGTTTGGTTCAAAATAATTTTCTAGCACAACAAAAAGTGTCAGAAAAGGCTTGGTCTTCAAGTGGTTAGGAAAGTAGACACTCCAAGGTATTTGCTAAGAGGTATGGTGAGTATTTTGTAGATCTCATTTGTTGCCACAAGTTTTTGGAAAACAAAGAAAGAAAACAAAAATGTGTTTTTCCTTTTCATTTATTCTTTTTCAAAACCCTGTGACAAAGATGATATCTATAAAATACTCATCATATCTTCTACCAAATTCCTTGGGGTGTCTACTTTCCAAAAAAGGGTCATTTGGGGGGGTGTTTGTACTATCCTGGCAATTTAGGGCCTCCGAAACTGCAATAGGTAGTGAGGATGTGATGAGGAAATACGCCCTTTGAAATCCTGGAGGTGATCATTGGATTTGGGGGGAGTGTATGTGGCTAGGCTGCCAAAAAGTCTCTCACATGTGGTATCCCCATACTCTGGAGAAGTAGCAGAATGTGTTTTGGGGTGTTATTCCACATATACTCATGGCATGAGTGAGCAATAGATCATTTAACTGACAACTTTATTTAAAAAAAAAAAAAATATATATATATATATATATATATATATATATATATACAGTTGCAAGAAAAAGTATGTGAACCCCTTGGGATTACGTGGAGTTTTGCATGAATTGGGCATAAAATGTGCTCTGAACGTCATCTAAGTCACAAGAATAGAAGAACACAGTCTGCTAAACATAATACTACACAAACATTAGATGTTGCCATGGTTTAATTGCACATAACATGTAAACATTCACAGTGCAGGGAGGAAAAAGTATGTGAGGCCCTAGCTTAATGACTGCTCCCAGAGCTAATTGGAGCCTCTTTTGCAAACTAATTGGAGTACTCTTTTGCAAACTTCAAACGTGCTGCAATATTCTTTTTGGACAGCAATGGCTTCCTCCGTGGTGTCCTCCCATGTGCTCCATTCTTGTTTAATGTTTTCCTTATTGTAGATGTGTCAACAAAAATGTTAGCATGTGCCAGAGATTTCTGTAGGTCTTTAGCTGACACTCTGGGATTCTTCTTTACCTCATGCAGCATTCTGCGCTGTGCTCTTGCAGTCATTTTACAGGATGACCACGCCTAGGGAGAGTAGCAACAGTGCTAAACTTTCTCCATTTGTAGACAGTCTGTCTTACCGTGGACACATGAACATCAAGGCTTTTGGAGATACTTTTGTAACCCTTTCCAGCTTCATGCAAGTCAACAATTCTTGATCGTAGGTCTTCTGAGAGCTCTTTTCTGCGAGGCATGGTTCACATCAGACAGTGCTTCTTGAAACCAGTAAACCCAAAACAGATGTGTGTTTTTTAAGGGCAGGACAGCTGTCAGCAACATATCCAATATCATCACACTGATTGAAGTCAAGGTTGGCTCACTCCTGGCTCCAATTAGCACTGGGAGAAGTCATTAAGCTAGGGCCTCAAATACTTTTTCCTCCCTGCACTGTGAATGTTTACATGTTATGTGCAATTAAACCATGGCAACATCTAATGTTTGTGTAGTATTATGTTCAGCAGACTGTGTTCTTCTATTGTTGTGACTTAGATGATGTTCAGAGCACATTTTATGCACAATTCATGCAAAACTCCACGTAATCCCAAGGGGTTCACATACTTTTTCTTGCAACTGTATATATAGATAGATAGATTTTTTTTTTTGTCATTTTCTACAAATGTGTGGCAAAAAATAAAAAGTTCCATAGACTCAACATGTCTCTCAGCAAATTCTTTGGGGTGTCTACTTTCCAAAAAAAGGGTCATGGGGGGGGGGTTGTACTGCCCTGGTATTTTAGCACATCAAGAAATGTGATAGGCAGTCAGAAAGTAAAAGCTGCGTAAATTCCAATATATAAACCATAGTTTGTAGACGCTTTCACACAAACCAATTAATATACACGTATTGGGATTTTTTTTTTTTACCAAAGACATGTAGAAGAATACATTTTGGCCTAAATATATGACTAACTTTGAGTTTACTATATATTTTTTATAACCGAAAGTAAAAAATATAGTTTTTTTCAAAAAACTTTGAAACTCAAAAAAGTTTTTTTCAGTCTTTTTTCATTTATATCACAAAAAATAAAAAACCCATTGATGTCTTTTCACGCTCTGGTTGTCCAGCAGTCAGCATTGACCATGATGGTGACTTTCAGCACCCCCATCCTATCTATAGAGGAAGTCATTTATAACAGTTTCCAGTCAGGTTTGCAATCACAGGACATAGATAGGATGAGGGAGGCTGAGTGACACTATGGGACTGATTTACTAAAGACAAATAGGTTGTCCTAATGAATGAGATGAGTTCTAGCATCCAATCATATCCAACAAAAATGCTGTTTTTTTTTTTATTTTCCTTCCATGTGATTGGGTAATCATTGCAAAGTGAAACTTCACTACATTCATTAAAATTCTAAATTCAAACTGTTTTTCCCCCCTGCGTTACGGTAAAAAACAAGAATCCCTTCATCCCTAAATACATAAGTCATGTCACCATCCAGCGCTCTCCCTGGCTGTAGCACAGCTCTCCTCTTTGCCTGGTCTTACAGTAGACACTGAGAGCAATGGGAGCCATAAACTCCTGCTGCTGTCAGTCAGATTCTGTGAGGAGGAAGAGGGGGCGGGGCTTACTGGCGTTGTGCATATCTTTGGATACTTGGGAGTGCGCTCACACAGGTGTCCCCATAGCATACAGCTTGCTAAGGTGGTACCTGTAGTAGGAAGAGGCAGACAGCCCTGGCAGGGGTCAGATGAAGAGGTAATATCACTGCACAGAGCAGGTAAGTATGACCTCTTTTTTTTAAAACAATGGGCCTTTAACATCATTTTGATTAAGCTCAAGGGTGAATTCCTTGGCAAAGTACAACTTCCCTTTTAAGGTGAACAGGTTATTTGCCTTTAGTAAATCAACCCCTATGATTTACAAGTAGGGAAGAGCTTGCATTTGTTTGGAATCAAGTTAGAGTCCAAACTCAGAATTCAGATTTAATTCCTGATCCAATGAGCTGTGGACTGGGGATTCCTCAACTGATGTATACAACACATCATTGGCTTGATATGGCCACATTGCCATACAAAGTCAATATCACTGACCTTTAACCTGCTACAGGGTGGCATAGGTGCTCAAAATCATGCATATGTATGTAATTTTGCATTTCCAGGTAGGGGGCGCGCGCCGTACCTGCGCCGCCATTTGCATCCGTGGCTGTCAATCACCGACGCCCGGTGATTACCGAGGATCTCCGACGGGGAGGAGAACTGTTTTCTTTACTAACAGTTCTCCCTGTCAGCTCGGGCACATTGCTTTGGGTGGTTGTGCACAGCCATCCAAAGCAGTGTGCTTACAGTGAAACACACAGACACTACCCCATATTAAAAACACACCCAGCACACAGTTAACCCTTTGATCGCCCCTCATGTTAACCCATTCCTGCCCAGTGCCATTAGTACAGTGTCATTGCTTTTTTTTTTAACACTGATCACTGTATTGGTGTCACTGGGGATGTCAGAGACACCAAGTAAGTTCCCCCCAGTGTCAGAATGTCTGCTCCAGTCCCGCTATAAGTCGCTCATCACTGCCATTACTAGTAACAAAAAAAAAATTACAGTATATATACCGCCATTTGTAAATGCTATAACTTTCACGTAACCCAATTAATTTATACGTATTGGGATTTTTTTTAGCAAAGACATGTAGCAGAATACATTTTGGCCAAAATGTATGATGAAATTAGCTTTTTTTACTTTTTTACTGGACATGTTTAATAGCAAAAAGTCAAAAATATTGTTTTTTTTCTCAAAATTGTTGGTCTTTATTTTTTTTTTAATAAAAATGCACAGGCAATCAAATACCACCAGGAAGGGGTGTAAATCCTCAGGAGGGCAAGTGGTTAATGGCCATGTGGCCATATTAGTGCTGTGATGTCACAAGAATACCCACCCCTTTGTATAAACCAGTTGTGGGTGGGGAATCTCCAGCCTGCAGCTCATTGGATCAGGAATGAAATCTGAATTCTGAGTTTGGACCCTGTTTTTGAACAGATACAAGCCTATCCCTAGTTCTAATCCTGATCACTGGACATCTAGAGTATGCAGAGTAGTCACACATGGTGCATTTATCAAGGTCCATGTGCCATCCAGAGTACACAGAATCACCCCAGGGTGATGTGTGCAGATAGTATGTCCTATGTCTGTGCAGTGTCCATAGGGTCACACCAGGGTGAGGTGTGCAGTCAGTATATCTACATATAATATGACTTTGTCCATCCAGGGTACCTGAAGTCACCTCAGGGTGATGTATGGAGTCAGTAGGTCCATATGTTCTATGTCCATGAAGGGGACATGGAGTCACCCCAGGGTGATGTGTGCAGTCAGCAGGGGGACATTATAAAAGGAATGACACAATGGAATGCCCATAGACTTTACCAGGGCAATGGAATGCCCATAGACAATAATGGAACAGGAGGAAATGCCAATAGAGAATAATGGGTTCAGAACCACTAGACATATCACATAAATTCTTAGCAGAAATACTCTCCAAGTTCAGTGGGGATGTTAAAAATTGAGATTAAGTGGGATTATTAGTGCTTTCTATGGAATGAAAAAAGTGAATGAAAAAAGGGAATGCCCATAAAATATAATTGGAAGCAAAATAGAAACTCATTTGCAGACAAATCTGAGAAACACGCATTCCCCAAGTAGAGTACCAGATTGTAAGATTAAAATCATTTGGGATTATAACTGTTGTCTATGGAATGACAAAGGTGAATGAAAAAAGAGAATGTCCATAGCATACAGGTGAAACTCGAAAAATGTGAATATTGTGCAAAAGTTCATTTATTTCAGTAATGCAACTTAAAAGGTGAAACTAATATATGAGATAGACTCATTACATGCAAAGCAAGATAGTTCAAGCCGTGATTTGTCATAATTGTGATGATTATGGTTTATAGCTCATGAAAACCCCAAATCCACAATCTCAGAAAATTAGAATATTGTGAAAAGGTGGAATCTTCTAGGCTCAAAGTGTCCCACTCTAATCAGCTAATTAAGCCATAACACCTACAAAGGGTTCCTGAGCCTTTAAATGGTCACTCAGTCTGGTTAAGTAGAAATCACAATCATGGGAAAGACTGCTGACCTGACAGTTGTGCAGAAAACCATCATTGACACCCTCCATAAGGAGGGAAAGCCTCAAAAGGTAATTGCAAAAGAAGTTGGAAATGGTCCCAAAGTGCTGTATCAAAGCACATTAATAGAAAGTTATGTGGAAGGGAAAAGTGTGGAAGAAAAAGGTGCACAAGCAGCAGGGATGACCGCAGCCTGGAGAGGATTGTCAGGAAAAGGCCATTCAAAAGTGTTGGGGACTTTCACAAGGAGTGGACTGAGGCTGGAGTCAGTGCATCAAGAGCCACCACACACAGACAGGTCCTGGACATAAGCTTCAAATATCGTATTCCTCTTTTCAAGCCGCTCCTGAACAACAAACAACATCAGAAGCGTCTTACCTGGGCTAAAGAAAAACAGACCTGGTCTGTTGCTCAGTGGTCCAAAGTCCTCTTTTCTGATGAGAGCAACTTTTGCATCTCATTTGGAAACCAAGGACCCAGAAGAATGGAGAGGCACACACTGCAAGATGCTTGAAGTCCAGTGTGAAGTTTCCACAGTCTGTGTTGATTTGGGGAGCCATGTCATCTGCTGGTGTTGGTCCACTGTGCTTCATTAAGTCCAGGGTCAACGCAGCCGTCTACCAGGAGATTTTGGAGCACTTCCTGCTTCCTTCCACAGACGAGCTTTATGGGGATGCTGACTTCATTTTCCAGCAGAACTTGGCACCTGCCCACACTGCCAAAAGCACCAAAACCTGGTTCAATGACCGTGGGATTACTGTGCTTGATTGGCCAGCAAACTCGCCTGACCTGAACCCCATAGAGAATCTATGGGGCATTGCCAAGAGAAAGATGAGAGACATGAGACCGAACTATGCAGAAGAGCTGAAGGCGCTATTGAAGCATCCTGGTCTTCCATAACACCTCAGCAGTGCCACAGGCTGATAGCTTCCATGCCACGCCGCATTGAGGCAGTAATTGCTGAAAAAGGGGCCCAAACCAAGTACTGCGTACATATGCATGCTTATACTTTTCAGAGATCCGATATTGTTCTATGTACAATCCTTGTTTTATTGATTGCATGTAATATTCTAATTTTCTGAGATTGTGGATTTGGGGTTTTCATGAGCTGTAAGCCATAATCATCACAATTATGAGAAATCACGGCTTAAACTATCTTGCTTTGCATGTAATGAGTCTATCTCATATATTAGTTTCACCTTTTAAGTTGCATTACTGAAATAAATTAACTTTTGCACGATATTCTAATTTTTCAAGTTTCACCTGTATAATGGAAACCAAGATGCGACCAGAACCATTCAACATTCCAAATATAATCCTTAGCAGACATAGGCTGGCCATACATTATACAATTTTCTTACAATTTTCTGTCCAATTTCTGCCCAATTTCCTTTAGATTCACCTTTAACTATGCAGTGCAAGGGCCTGCCTAATTGGATACAATTGAAAGTGTTGTTTAGGTTTGACCTCATATTATATGGTTTTTGGTAAGTCTAAAGCAAAAGTCTCAAGAAAATTGTATAGTGTATGGCCAGCCATACTCTCCACGTTTAGTGGTGATGTTTAAAATTGATGAATTTGGATTATCATTGTTTTCCATGGAATGACAAGGGTGAATGAAAGAAGGGAATGCCCATAAAATATAATTGGAAGCAAAATAGAAACTCATTTGTAGACAAATCGGAAAAACACGCGTTCCCCAAGTAGAGTACCAGATTGTAAGATTAAAATCATTTGGGATTATAACTGTTTTCTATGGAATGACAATGGTGAATGAAAAAAGAGAATGTCCATAGCATATAATGGAAATCAAGATACGACCTGGAGTCAGAACCATTCAACATTCCAAATATAATCCTTAGCAGACTCTCCACGTTCAGTGGTGATGTTTAAAATTGATGAACTTGGATTATCATTGTTTTCCATGGAATGACAAGGGTGAATGACAGAAGGGAATTCCTATAGAGTATAATAAGAAGCATGATGTGATTGGGGTCAAAACCATTAGGTATAGAAAAATAACGTTAGCAGACAAACTCTCCACATTCAGTGAGGATGTTTAAAATTGAGATTAAGCAGGATTATCATTGCTTTCTATGGAATGAGAAAGGTGAATGACAGACGGGAATGCCCTTAGAATATAATGGGAAGCTAAATATGAATTTATTTGCCGAAAAATCATATAGCAAATGAACCTTTCCCACAGGTGATCCCCAAGTAGAGTATCAGATTGTAAGAATAAAATTATTTGGGATAATAGCTGTTTTCTAGGGAATGACAGATGAATGACAGAAAGGAATGCATATAATGGGAAGCAAGATGTGCCCTGGAGTAAGAATCATTAAACATATCACATAGTTTCTTAGCAGACACACTTTCCACATTCAGTGGGGATGTTAAAAATTGAAGTTAAGTGGGATTTTTATTGTTTTCAATGGAATGACAAAAGTTAGTGATAGAAGGGAATGCCCACAGAGCACAGGTGTCAAACACAAGGCCCGCTGGCTGAATCCGACCCTCCAGGCCATTTCATGTGGTCCTTGCACCTCCTGCAGGTACCCCCTTGTCTCCGCCCTCACCTTGTCTTAGCAGTCAGCAGCAAAGAGGAGAATAGAACTCCTCTACCAAATCTTGCACCTCTCAGTGCAGTTGCAGTACCCCCTCATTTCTGCCTCCCCTGGTCTCAGCACTCAGCAGACTCTGGTAACTGACTCCACTCCTCCTCTGGTCCTTCTCCAGACCCTGCCCTTTCTGCTTTCCAGCTCTGCCCAGAAAAGGGGGTACACGGTGATGTTAGGCAGGGTGTGGGATTCTTGACTTCTGATGTAATGGGGGGTGGGGTGCTCTGGACATCTAGTCTTACAGATACAACTGGCCCTTTGAGGGCAACCATAATGACAATAAGGCCCATGATGAAATGGAGTTTGACACCCCTGCCATAGAGTATAATGGGAAGCAAAATATAAACTCATTTGCAGACAAATCTGAGAAACACAGCATTTTCACCTTTACCACAGGTGTTCCCCAAGTAGAGTAGCAGATTGTAAGAATACAATTATTTGGAATTAAAGCTGTTTTCTGTGGAATGACACAAAGGAATGCCCATAGAATATAATGGGAAGCAAAGTAGGAATTTATTTGCAAAAAAAAATCTGTCACGTAGCAAACTAACCTTTACCACAGGTGTTCTCCAATTAGAGCAGCAGATTGTAAAATGTAAATCATTTGGGATTATAGCTGTTTTCCATGGAATGATAGATAAATGACACAAAGGAATGCCCATAGAGTATAATGGGAAGCAAAATGTGACCTGGAGTCAGAACCATTAGACATATCACATACATCCTTAGCAGACATATTTTCTAAATTCAGTGGTGATGTTAAAAATTGAGATAAAGTGGGATTATTACTGTTTTCTATGGAATGACAAAAGTGAAATACAGAAGAGAATGCCCATAGAGTATAATGGGAAGCAAAATACAAACTCATTTGTAGACAAATTTGAGTAACACAGTAATTTAAAGCGGAGCTCCATTCCCCATAATCAATTTTTTTTAAATTCCCTTGTGATTGTTGTTACTTGTACATTTATAGAAGAATACTGTTAGGACAGTATTCGTGCTGGTTAGCTTAAAATCTTTAAAAATGTACCTGATCTCAGACGCAGGCAGGTGGCCATTTATGATGTGGGCATCTGAGGCCCACTTGTGTCTTTTTCCGGGATTCGGTGCAGCTGGCTACCCAGCATGCACCTCCCGATCTTGAGCCTGCGCAGTAATGACACTGCGCAGCATATTGTGTTTAGTGCAGGTTGCCGTAGCAATGGTGGCGTCACGGAAGTTCCCACCCTGTTGCTATGGCAACCGGTCAATCATATTACATTATTAGGCTTCCCAAAGACTCCTGGGGTAGATGACGCTGATATCCCAGGAGTCAATGGGAATCGCCTAATGACGTCATTGCCTAGACGGACAAGACAGGAAGTGCCGTCCGAAGAATTATAATAAAGGTATTTAGAAACAAACAAACAAAAAAATTATTTCCATTTCACACTGTACATTGAAGGGGCAATTTAAATATTTGAAGTTTAAAAAAAGACTGGAACTCCGCTTTAACCTTTACCACAGGTGTTCCCCAAGCAGACTGTAAAATTGAAATCATTTGGGATTTATAGCTGTTTTCTATGGAACGACAAAGGTGAATGACAAAAGAGAATGTCCTTAGGGTATAAGGAAAGGTAAGATGTGACTTGGTGTCAAAACCATTCAACATTCCAAATAAATCGTTAGCAGACATACTCTCCATATTCAGTGGTGATTTTTAACCACTTCCCTACAGGGCACTTTTACCCCCTTCCTGCTCAGGCCAATTTTCAGCTCTCAGCGCTCTAGTACTTTGAATGACAATTACGCAGTCATGCAACTCTGTTCCCAAACCTAATTTTTATCATTTTTTTTGAGACAGATAGAGCTTTCTTTTGGTGGTATTTAATCACCACTGGGTTTTTTATTTTTTGATAAACAAATTAAGACAGAATTTTGAAAAAAAAATGTTTTTCTTAGTTTCTGTTATAAAAAGTTGTAAATAAGTAATTTTTCTCCTTCGCTGATGTGTGCTGATGAGGCTGCACTGATGGGCACTGATAGGCAACACTGATAGATGACACTGATGGGTATTGACAGGCATCATTGATGGGCACTGAAAAGGTGGCACTGACTGGCACTGATAGGTGTCACTGATGGGTACTGATAGACTGCACTGATGAAGAGGCACTGATAGGCGACACTGATGCGTATTGACAGACATCACTGATGGGCACTGAAAGGCAGCACTGATATGTGGCACTGATAGGTGGCAGTGATTGGCACTGATAGGCGGAACTGACTGGCACTGATAGATGGCACTAATTGGCACTGACGGGTATTGATAGGCATAATTAATGGGCACTGAAAGGCAACTCTGATGTGCACTGATATGTGGCATTGATGGGCACTGAAAGGCAGCACTGATGGGACTGCACTGACAATCAGGATTGGAGACAGCTGATCCCATGGTAGAGCCTACGTCATTGGTTCTTTACTGCAATCGGTGATCCGCTGTATCCCCGATCGCCGCGTTCTGTGTGCTGCACTGGTAGGCAGCACTGATGGGCACTGATTAATGGCACTGATAGGTGGTACTGATGGGTATTGACAGACATCATTTATGTGCACTGAAAGGCAGCACTGATAAGTGGCACTGATAGACGACACTGACTAGAACCCATCAACCATGACAGAACGTAGGAGCAGCACCACAGAGGAGACATCAACTTATGCGGCTGTTGCTCCCTACTACATTGCACTCTGTTTGATGCTCTGGGATGGTGGGTCAGCAAGCCCTGTGATCTACCAGTCACCTGGCCAAGATCTACAGGTTGATCATGATCTACTGGTTGCTGACCTCCACATTATACTCTATGGGCATTCCCTTCTGTCATTCACTTTTGTCATTCCATAGAAAACAATGATAATCCCATTTCATCTCAATGCTAAGGATGTATGTGATATGTCTAATGATTCCGACTCCAGATCACATTTTGCTTCCCATTATACTCTATGGGCATTCCTTTGTGTCTTTTATCTGTCATTCCATAGAAAACAGTTATAATCCCAAAGAATTTCAATTTTACAATCTGCTGCTCTACTTGGGGAACACCTGTGGGAAAGGTGAAATTGCTGTTTCTCAGATTTGCCTGCAAATGAGTTTCTATTTTGTTTTCCATGATTCTCTATGGGCATTCCCTCCTGTTCCATTATTGTCTATGGTCATTCCCTCCTGTTCCATTATTGTCTATGGGCATTCCCTCCTGTTCCATTATTGTCTATGGGCATTCCCTCCTGTTCCATTATTGTCTATGGGCATTCCCTCCTTTATGCCCTTCTGTTCCATTATTCTCTATGGGCATTTCCTCCTGTTCCATTATTGTGTATGGGCATTTCACTGCCCTGGTAAAGTCTATGGGCATTTCACTGCCCCGGTAAAGTCTATGTGCATTCCACTGCCCTGGTAAAGTCTATGTGCATTCCGCTGCCCTGGTAAAGTCTATGTGCATTCCGCTGCCCTGGTAAAGTCTATGGGCATTCCGCTGCCCTGGTAAAGTCTATGGGCATGCCGCTGCCCTGGTAAAGTCTATGGGCATTCCGCTGCTCTGGTAAAGTCTATGTGCATTCCGTTGCCCTGGTGAAGTCTATGGGCATTTCACTTCCCTGGTAAAGTCTATGTGCATTCCGTTGCCCTGGTGAAGTCTATGGGCATTTCACTGCCCTGGTAAAGTCTATGTGCATTCCGCTGCCCTGGTGAAGTCTATGTGCATTCCGCTGCCCTGGTAAAGTCTATGGGCATTCCGCTGCCCTGGTGAAGTCTATGTGCATTCCGCTGCCCTGGTAAAGTCTATGGGCATTCCGCTGCCCTGGTAAAGTCTATGGGCATTCCGCTGCCCTGGTAAAGTCTATGGGCATTCCGCTGCCCTGGTAAAGTCTATGGGCATTCCATTGTGCCATTCGTTTTAGTATTTCCCTGAATAGGTCCATGTGTCCAGAGTCCATCCAGGTCCCATAAAGCCCCCCCCCCAGGGTGACATGTGCAGTCAGTAGGTGCTGATCACGGTGTGAGGTCCCCTGCGATCATTAGCACTCACACATAACACATTGGTAAATGATTCGGATGGTTTGACCACATGTCGTGTGCGGTGTCAGTGTCGCTCCGCCCATCATCCCGCCCCCTACACACCTTAGAACGAGTGGTGGCCCCGCCCCGCCCTGCCCCGCCCCTTCACTCCGACATCTAAAGACTAGAGCTGACTTTCCGTGCCTGCAGTGCCCGGGTCGTGTATACATGTGGAGCGGACATGGACTATTGATGCCAGCCAGCCCTCCCCTCCGCCTGGCACCTTGGCATCTCCTCTCCATCCCCCGGACTCTGGAATAAGGATCGCTGTTCTCCGGGGAGGGGGGAGGACGCCGCTGTCACATTCCCTGTCTACACCGAGCTGACAGCTGCTATATACATGAACCACACATTCTGCCCCGGACTACAGGATGAATCTGGGGGGTCTGCTAATGTATGTGGGGCTCCTCTATGCGGTTCGTGCTGAGGTGAGTCCGATCATCCGGGATAATCCTGACCAATCATCAGCTTTACCAGAGTCACCAAATACTGTACATTACCATGGCAACCAATCAGAGATGAGATTTCATGAGTGAGTATATGCTGAACTAATGAAAGGTGATTTCTGATTGGCTGTGCACCTTGGCTGTACTGTATGGCCAGCGCTGTCCTGTCTGTAGTGTGGACTGTCCATTATACAGCACACATCAGATGGAAGCAGCTTGGTTTTTGGCTTTACTAAACGTACAAGGATCTGTTTTTGAATGTTTTCACCCAAAATTCACACAGCTTTCACCCAGGATATTACTAATTGGATCCGATTAGAAAATTGCATAAATCTTGGGTTAAAGTTGTACAAATTTTAGGTAAAGGTATTAATAAATCAGTCCCACAATGTCAGCCCACAAAAGTGTATCATATGTGGTGTTTGTTAGTGTTAGTATTCCTTTTTTTATTATCATTATTATTTTATTAATATAAGTATTATTCTTATTATTATCAGCAATATTATTTTATTAATATAATTATTATCATCAATAAAACTAATATTTTGTTATAATCATTATATTATTAGGATTATTATATTTGTTTAGTATTTTTCTTATATTATTGTTATGTGTTTACTCATTTTACTCTTTTTTTCATTTGTGTTGTATGGATCTGTTAAATCTCCCATCCTTTCATGGATCTCTGTGATATTCTATATGTAAAGGTTGAAATCATGGCACAGATGTTTTCCCCTAAAACTAACCCTGTCCTTCTGCTGGTGATAATGGTGACTTTCTATTAGGTGCCCATGGCAGAATCTGGAAAGCAAAGTCCTTGGTGGACATAGAATAATGACTTCTGGTATAAAGTGCACGCAGAGAAGTGACAGTTCCATAGATCTGTTGTGTGTTGTCTATGATAGGAGTGCAGGGAATGCTGTGCTTGTACATGGGTGAGGTGGGAAGGTGGTTGGCAGTGGGTGCCAGTTGTAGAGGTGACCCGTACAGTCCCAAGTCGTGGCTCTCTGCACCTGCCAGGGACTGAGTGTGTTTGCGGAAGTGTGATCACAGCAATGAATGTGCAGCCTCAGGGACAGGGTTCTGAGATGCCTGAGGAGGGCAGGTTACATTACAACACAAATACTCGCCTGGGAGGCAGGGAGAGGACAGGCGTGAAGGAGATAGGAAGGCAAAGTTGGAGAGAGTTAAAAAAGAGCAGTGATAAGTATCTTTGATGGGTTCCTTTAGATCAGCCTTTATCCTCCTTTTTATCACATAACTCTTGAAATAACATTCAGGTCTTAGATGAACTCCTAATTATTATTGTTACGTATATCCACAGCTCACAGGAAGGTAGCATGAGCAGCAAGGTTTTGCATAATCATAAATAAATGAATAAGGAATGTGGAATACTTATTGTATTTGGTACATGAGGCTGCCCTACACAACAAAATATCTTCCGTAAAAATAATGAAATGCAACAAATGATGATGATGACCAGGAAAGAAACCTCACATTGGTGGTCAGTAGAAAAGTAGTGCCCCCATACATTGGCGGACAGAAAAGTCCCCATTTACACTGGAGGTCAGTGATGTGCTCTTTTGGTGGTCAACATAGTGCCCCTTGGTGGTCAACATAGTGCCCCTTAGACTGATGATCAGGGAAGTCTCCATTTACATTGGTGATCAATGAAGTTCCCATTTACATTGGTGGTCAGCATAGTGCCCCTTAGACTGGTGCTCAGTGAAGTCTCCTTTTACATTGGTGATTGGTGAAGTTTCCATTTACATTAGTGGTCAGTGAAGTTCCCATTTACATTGGTGGTCATAGAAGTTCCCGTTTACATTGGTGGTCAGCATAGTGCCCCTTAGACTGATGATCAGTGAAGTCCCCTTTTACATTAGTGGTCGGTGAAGTCCCCATTTACATTGGTGGTCAGTGAAGTTTCCATTTACATTGGTGGTCTATGAAGTTCCCATTTACATTGGTGGTCAGTGAAGTTCCCATTTACATTGGTGGTCGGTAAAGTTTCCATTTACATTGGTGGTCGGTGAAGTTCCCATTTACATTGGTGGTCGGTGAAGTTGCCATTTACATTGGTGGTCGGTGAAGTTACCATTTACATTGGTGGTCGGTGAAGTTTCCATTTACATTGGTGGTCGGTGAAGTTCCCATTTACTTTTGTGGTTGGTGAAGTTCCCATTTACATTGGTGGTCGGTGAAGTTCCCATTTACATTGGTGGTTGGTGAGGTTCCCATTTACATTGGTGGTCAGTGATGTTCCCATTTACATTGGTGGTCAGTGAAGTTCCCATTTACATTGGTGGTCAGTGAAGTTCCCATTTACATTGGTGGTTAGCATAGTGTCCCTTAGACTGATGATCAGTGAAGTTTTCTTTTACATTGGTGGTCGGTGAGGTTCCCATTTACATTGGTGGTCAGTGAAGATCCCATTTACATTGGCGGTGATATTCTTTATTAAATTGATGGACGCCATAGTGTTTCTTAAGCCGGCCACAGATGGATCAAATCTCGGCCAGTTCAGCAGAGATGGGCCAAGAATCAATCCATCTATGGGCAGGCTGATTGTACCCAAGTCAATCCAATCAATTGATTTGGGTTCAACCAGCCTGTCAGATTTTTAGAATGTGGCTATACCTGCTAGCAGTGATCATTGTGTTCTCCCAGCAGGGACGGCTCCCAGCCAGGAGAACACAATAGCCCTACGGGAGCGATTCCCCCATCAACACTAACTGTGTTGATGGGGGAATCAAGCAATTTTTTTTTCTGAAACCTGAGGTTGCAGGAAAGAAAATCGCATGATCTGTGGCTTGCCTTACACTGGTGATCAGTAAAGTTCCCATTTACATTGGTGATTAGTGGAGTTTCCCTTGGTCAGTGAAGTGTTTTGTTAGATTAGTGGTCAGAGAAGAAGAACCCCCTTAGTTTGGTGGGCAGTGAAGAAGGGCCCCACTACATTAGTGGCCACTGTAGCACTCTTTACAGTGAACTGTTCTGTTACAATGCTAGTCGATGAAGTGCACTGTTACATTGGTGTTCAGCGTAGTACCCTTCCAAGGGTGGTCAGTGAAGTCCCCGTTTATATTGGTAATCAGTGAGGTTTCTCTAACAATGGTGCGTGATGAAGTGGTTTATTACAGTGACTCCGTGAAGAAGAGTCTGCTTAGATTGGTTGGCAGTGAAGAAGGTCCCCATTACACTGGTGCAGTACCCCTTACATTGGTGGTCAGGAAGAAAAATGCTCCTTACATTGCTGCTCAGTCAAGTGCTTTGTTACATTGGTGTTCAGTTGAGAAGGGTCCCTTAGTTTGCAGGTCAGTGGAGAAGGGCACCGTTAGATTGGTGGGAAGTGGAGAAGGGCCTCATTACACTGATGTCCATTGAGAAAAATGCTCCTTAGATTGGTGATCGTTGAAATTCTCTGGTACATTGCTGGTCAGCGAAGTGCTCTGGTACACTGGTGGTCACTGAAGTGCTCTGGTACATTGCTGGTCAGTGTAATGCTCTGGTACATTGCTGGTCAGTGAAGTGCTCTGGTACATTGCTGGTCAGTGAAATGCTCTGGTACATTGCTGGTCAGTGAAATGCTCTGGTACATTGCTGGTCAGTGAAATGTTCTGGTACATTGCTGGCCAGTGAAGTGCTCTGGTACATTGCTGGCCAGTGAAGTGCTCTGGTACATTGCTGGTCAGTGAAGTGCTCTGGTACATTGCTGGTCAGTGAAGTGCTCTGGTAGATTGCTGGTCAGTGAAATGTTCTGGTATACTGGTGGTCAGTGAAATGTTCTGGTACATTGCTGGTCAGTGAAATCTTCTGGTACATTGCTGGTCAGTGAAGTGCTCTGGTACATTGCTGGTCAGTGAAATGCTCTGGTACATTGCTGGTCAGTGAAGTGCTCTGGTAGATTGCTGGTCAGTGAAGTGCTCTGGTACATTGCTGGTCAGTGAAATGTTCTGGTACATTGCTGGTCAGTGAAGTGCTCTGGTACATTGGTGGTCAGTGAAATGTTTTGGTACATTGCTGGTCAGGGAAATGCTCTGGTACATTGCTGGTCAGTGAAGTGCTCTGGTACATTGCTGGTCAGTGAAATGTTCTGGTACACTGGTGGTCAGTGAAATGTTTTGGTACATTGCTGGTCAGTGAAGTGCTCTGGTACATTGCTGGTCAGTGAAATGCTCTGGTACATTGCTGGTCAGTGAAGTGCTCTGGTACATTGCTGGCCAGTGAAGTGCTCTGGTACATTGCTGGTCAGTGAAGTGCTCTGGTACATTGCTGGTCAGTGAAGTGCTCTGGTACATTGCTGGTCAGTGAAATGTTCTGGTACATTGCTGGTCAGCGAAGTGCTCTGGTACATTGCTGGTCAGTGAAATGTTCTGGTACATTGCTGGTCAGCAAAGTGCTCTGGTACATTGCTGGTCAGTGAAAAGTTCTGGTACATTGCTGGTCAGTGAAATGTTCTGGTATACTGGTGGTCAGTGAAATGTTTTTGGTACATTGCTGGTCAGTGAAGTGCTCTGGTACACTGGTGGTCACTGAAGTGCTCTGGTACATTGCTGGTCAGTGTAATGCTCTGGTACATTGCTGGTCAGTGAAGTGCTCTGGTACATAGCTGGTCAGTGAAGTGCTCTGGTACACTGGTGGTCACTGAAGTGCTCTGGTACATTGCTGGTCAGTGAAATGCTCTGGTACATCGCTGGTCAGTGAAGTGCTCTGGTACATTGGTGGTCAGTGAAATGTTTTGGTACATTGCTGGTCAGTGAAGTGCTCTGGTACATTGCTGGTCAGTGAAGTTCTCTGGTACATTGCTGGTCAGTGAAGTGCTCTGGTACATTGCTGGTCCGTGAAATGCTCTGGTAGATTGCTGGTCAGTGAAATGTTCTGGTACACTGGTGGTCAGTGAAATGTTCTGGTACATTGCTGGTCAGTTTAGTGCTCTGGTACATTGCTGGTCAGTGAAGTGCTCTGGTACATTGCTGGTCAGTGATGTACAAATATGAACAGGAAAACAGCCGTTAGCTTTTCATTATTGATTAGGTGTAACACACATAAAATCTAACTGGCACATAACTATTCTGTAGAACATTCATGAAAGAAACATGAATAGAATTCTAGTCACAAACTTTAAACACAAGGATAATGATCTTTTTTTCAGCCATGTAACTGTAATCTTCATTTCTTATTGACTCTTAGTTGAAAAATAACTGTCATTTTTTTGACCGTAAGAATCTCTATCCTTGTCTGTTAGCTTTGTGATCCTATGATGTTTATACATTGAGGAAATGGCATCATTGTAAATGGTTATCCAGGAAAATCCATTTCACGTCGTTTATTTTTCCTCGAAGTTCTTGGGAGGTCACAGTGTGCCCATACACGTACACTGGTTTCTGACTGTAATGAAGACAGGAATTATCTCATCTCAGTTTTAGGTCTTAACCAATAGCTTCTCCCCAAGTAAAGTCAAAGATATGCATGTAGATCCCAGTTGTGGTTGACTGAAGTAACAGCATTCGGGATTGATACATAGGGATTGGTACAGGATGGGCTTGGTGGTGCCCCACATTTTGAACTTGAACAGCACGTGTCACAGCAGGGGTAGACTTGAGCTGGCTTTCCAGCTGTTGCCTACCTGCCTGGCAGGACATAACAGGAATGTGAAAACATTCGAGCCGCTTAGACTGGGCAGGGTTTGAAGTAGTGCTTGTAATGATACATGTTCCTTGGCTGCCTTCCAGTACAGGTGCAACATGTCAGGATGTCTGGACCTCCTTGCCTCTTTTGTTTCTTTGTTTATAGTATGTTTTTTTTTCTTTTTACAAGTCTTCAGTTTATTGCTACTTTTATCTTTATTTAATAATAGCAATGTTCTCTTAACATTCCTCATAGATAAGGCATATTTGCACATTAGCATTTTTGTATTTTTACTCTATGCTTACTGTTCATCTGCATTTTTTTTTTCTTCAGGCTAGGTTTACACCTGAACTTGAGGTTCTTCAAGTGTTTTTGAAAAGTTTTTTAATGCGCATTTGTACACGCATTTTTTGGGTGTTTTCAAGCTTGAGCATTTTTATTTTAGCCAAAGGAAAGCTAGTTAGTACAAGTAGAATAGAGGTAAGATTCCCATTATATTTAATGGTGCCCGTTCACACCTGGGCATTGTGTCGCCTAAAGCTTAAGGGCTCCTTCACATTTGACTTTATTTCTAACTCTTGCCAAACGCCCCTATAGCGTTTGACAGGCATTAGACAGGCATTTGGGAAGCATTTTTAACACTCTTCAAACGTTCCCCAAACGCTCCCAAAACGTCCTATGCGCTGTTTTGAGGCAGTTGATAGGCGTTTGCCAAATGTTACAACTGCACCACAAACTCCTATAATGAAGTTAAATGGTATTAACACTCAGAAACCACACCGCAAAAGCCTGCCAGGCGTTTGCGGAGTGGCACCATAGACTTGAATGGGAGGCTTCAATTCCTCCTGGCTGGACACGAGGCGTCAGTTTTGCCGCAATTCAACGCGACGTGACACTAACACTTCCTTGTGAACAGCACTGTGTGCTGCCATGTTCAAAATTTTCATAGGCATTTGAAAAGCGTTAAAAACGCTTCCCAAACGCCTGTCTGACACCTGCTGACAAAGCTAGTGTGAACGTAGCCTAAAAAAGCAGCTTCTTTGGGGCAGAGTTGTGCTTTTTTGGTCCTGATACATTACGGCAACACAGTGGCAAAATGGTTAGCACTTCCGCCTGGCAGTACTCGGGTCATCGGTTCAAATCCCAACCACAGCACCACCTGCCTGAAGTTTGCATGTTCTCCCTGTGCCTGTGTGGGTTTCCTCCGGGTACTCCAGTTTCCTTCCACACTCCAAAGACATGCTGGTAGGTTTATTGGCTCCTCTCTAAATTGGCCCTAGTATTTGTATGTGTGAATGTGAGTTAGGGACCTTAGATTGTACACCCCTTAAGGGGTTAGGGACTGATGTGAATGTACAATATATATGTAAATTGACAGTGCTATATAAGTACCTGTAATAAATACAATACATTTCCGTTGGTTTGGCTGAAAAATGCATGTGACACATATTTTTCAGGTGCTCCAGTTGAAGTCTATAGACCAAAACCACACAACTCTGCCTCATAGAAGCTCATGTACTTTTTGAAGCTTTAGGTGACATGACACTCAAGTGTGAACAGGCACTTCTGAATATAATGGGAATCTTGATGTTGAGCATTGAAGCACTTTGGGAAATGCACTTCTAATTGCTCAAGTGTGTATGCAGCCTGAGACTTGTCAAGTTAATCAGAATGCTGTAGAGCAGGATCTCAGTAACACACTTACAGAAGCAGCAGCACCTCCTTTCAGCAAAATGCTGTCAATAATCCTGGGACCTTTAGTTCCACTGCAGCTGAGGCTTATCTAGATTCTTGTGCCTAAAGCAGAGAGATGGCTAATATTTCAGCAAGTGGTTCAGGATTGCCAACCTCGAATCCTTTTCTCCCTCAGCTCCTCTTTCTCTGTTTAGCCTTCTCACCTTTGCATCAGGGCATTCATTTCTCTGAACAATAGCTGGCATCTCTCCTTGTGGTCCTAGTATTTCTTTCCTAGAAAGGCAGCATGCCAGAATTTTCTTTGTCCTGGCTTGTTTCTCTCTCTGGGCTGGGTTTTTATGTGTGGGAGAACTGTGTGCAGAGCCTGAACACCTTCACAGAATTCAAGAAGGGGATTCAAACTGTGTATTAAATGTGCTCTGATGTTTCCTGTTGACTTGATATGTTTTATCTGACTCCCCCAACACACATTGATGGCAGCTTAGTGACTAGAATGGAGAGGCCACCTAATTAATGTTAATACTTTTATTTATCATTGTATTCATTTAACTCTTCTGATCAGACCTAAATATCATACATCCTGGTATGGAATTACTGTCACAAAATAATGGAACAGTTAATGATGGCAAGCACAGTGGCTAAATGGTTAGCACTTCTGCCTGGCAGTACTAGGGTTGCTGGTTCAAGTCCCAGCTACGGCACCACCAACCTGGAGTTTACATGTTCTCCCTGTGCCTGCATGGGTTTCCTCCAGGTACTCCAGTTTCCTTCCACACTCCAAAGACATGCTGGTAGGTTGTTTGGATCCTGTCTAAATTGGCCCTAGTGTATGTATGAATGTAAGTTAGGGACCTTAGATTGTATTCCCCTTGAGGGTTAGGGACTGATGTGAATGTACATATATGAATATATATGTAAAGCACTGCATAAATTGATGGCACTCTATAAGTACCTGAAAAAAATAATAAATTATGGTAATTGTAATTTGTAATGCAGCTTGCTTTGAAATTTAAAGTGGTAGAAGGTTTTTGTGCTACTGAACTTTCAGAGGTTTCATCTCTCTCCTCATCTCTTTCCATGAAAGTAAAATAAGATTGTTTGCTGTGGGTGGCTACACATTTCACATCACCATTGCTCTCTTCCCTTACCAAGAATATGCAATCTATCCTCATTTTTCTGCATGTGTACCGCATGTGTACCGCTGCAATTGTTCAACAGCAAAGCGTCAGTTGTTCCTGAAGCATCCATTCATGTTTTCTGAAGAGTTAACCATGTCAAACATTCCATATTTTCTAACTGTCCTGGATTTGGGAGGACAGTTCCACTTTTTAATCCATTGTTCTGCTACAGCTGTGTCCTGGGCTGTGCCCAGAGCTGTGTTCTCCCATACAACCAGAAAGTATTGTCTGGTTCCTGATTACTTGTGTGTTAGGCCTCCTCATACATGGCTCTGCAACCTTGAATGGTCAGTTTACTTGGCTATTGGCAATGTGAGGCTGACACTGTTCATTATCAGTGTGGTGTCGTGTAGCTGTCTCTCTGCTTTGCTCCATTTCTAATGGGCAATAGTGGACACTTCCCATGCTGCCTCATGACTGTCCTCTGGCCTACTAACCCTTGGTATCAGGTTAGTTTAGTGGTAGAAACATGCTTGGACACACTAGCTAAGAATCCTACTTATAAAGGGGGGGTCATCCTAATACACCAGTAAAATAGATGTTGTTATGAGGATGATTGGCATCACATAGCAATCGGCAAATGGAGTACTGGGAACTCCACCTGTGTAGGGAATGGGGGGTTTGGCTGAGGACTCCACAGTGATCTTTGAAGGGGGTTGTGGAATTGACTGGGGGTACCACAGTAGTCTATGCGCTAATATTATTAGGATGGGATAGGCTTGTGACCCCCAAGGGATCTGTAAGGGTGTAGGGGAAAGGGCTGTGGACCCCACTGTGATCTTTGAAGAAAATAGGGTGGATTGTTGGTGACCCCACATTAATCTTAAAAGAGCTTTAGCTGGGGACCCCTCTGTAATCTGTGAAATGGTTAGTGGGTTGGCCAGGAACCCCAAAGTGATCTGTTAAGCCCCGTACACACGATGAGAATATTGGACGAATGATTGTCCTTTTCAGAAGTGATGTCATGTATTAGGTATGGGACCCTTAAATGATGATAAGAAAATATTTTCTTGTATTAATCTGCAAAGGTGGTGTGTTTGGCTAGGGGTCCAATAGTATTCTACGGAAGGTGGCTGGGAACTTGCAGAGATCAGAAAATTGGGACAGTAAGGTTACTGTAGGAGCAAGGGGGCTAAATTCATAACTTCACTCTTGTAGAACCACACCATTTTTAATTGAATACCATGCCCCTACTTAAAGTACAAAAAATTTGAAAATCATGTCAAATGTACATGTAGCATTCAGTCATGTCACCTAAAGAGAAAACAATCTCAATTTAGAGACTGAATGCAAATATTCCACCTGTAGACAGTCTGCTGATATGATATTCAGTGACAGTACATGACTCAGTCCTGTGAGGAGGATGCTTTAAACTATTTACATGATAAGCCATTCCGTGTAGGTTGTGAACGTCTGCTGATGATAAGGATGGTCATTGCTCATTTTACTCTAAAATGAATATGTAAATCTGTTTTCTTAATATAGATTTATTCTTTTTATTTATTTTCACTAATTATTACACATGCTTCTCTGATAATCATATTCATTTTTTACTACTAATTCTTTGACAGGGGGACCCTATTCCAGAAGAAATGTACGAGAAAATTGCAGCAGGATCTGTCAAGTCTATAAACGATATACAAAGACTGCTGAAAATAGATTCCGTAGGTAAATCTCTACAGAACTGTCTTTTCATACAAATTTTTGAAGATGGTTATATACAGATTAAGTTTTTGGTTTGATGCTTATAATCTTTACATTTGTGTGTAACAAATTGTAAATCATTTATGAGTGATCATAATGTGCATGTGCCTGCTGGAAATGTTCTGTTGTTTGTTATATTGTGGGTACAAACCATTTTCATGTCAATGGCCACTCAACCTTTTCCCCACTATTGCCAAAAGCTTAACTCTACAGAATGCAATTTAAAAAATAAATAAATAAATTATATATATAGATATATATATATATATATATATATATACACACACACACACAATATTTCACCCCAGCCTAGAGGTTAATGAGTACACAGGGCTGACCCATGTGTGCAGGGAGTCCAGCCAGGAGCACAGAGTTTGCTATGCGGCACTGCGACCTCCCTTTCTGCTATTGTCTCTGTACGCACGTCAGACCCTTGCACTCGGCTATCTGTGTCTGGACACAACTTCCCCTCTTTGTCTGCTGTGCAAGTCTCCATCTCTGGCTTGTGCTTAAAAAGAATTCCTTGCGCCCCCCCTTTCCACTAACCGCCCTCTCCTTTCCAGACTTCATCCAGCTGTAGCAGCTGTGTGTGCTATTAATACCTACGGAGTACATACAGTGGTGCTAAACCATGGCCATGCCAATGGGAATCTGGCATGAAACTATTAGGGATGCAGCCAAGGAGGATTCTGCACTTGGTTGCCCTTTCCTGGTTCATAAATGATATGCCTTTCTCTGTATATATATATATATATATATATATATATATATATATATATATATGAATCAAAGTATTTCCACTTTAAAACAGGCAGATGTGCTATTTGTTTTTAACCCTCCCTCCTAATTATATTAAAACAATTGATGAAAAGCCTTGTTTATATCTGTACCGTGTATGCTTCCCTGGTATGAAATTATCTTCCTGCAAACCAATGAGTTCCTAATTATCTCCTTCCTCTATAAACAATAAATTATTATTTATAAATTTAGATGGGAGTGAACACTGCTGCAAATGTGAATGCTGCAAAAGCAACAGATGCGTTGTCCTGTTCCAAGCTAGTTTTATTTGGATAGACTGTAGAAGTAACAATCACCACAGAAGTAACAAAACATACCCCCCCCCCCCACACACACACACACACACACACACAACATTTTCTAGCGTATTATCTACATTTTATTGTGAAAGTGTTCTAGGGGATGACCCTTAAAGTAATCTTGTCATGAGAAAAATACAGAGGTTACCACTGCCGACCTCCTTCTGATAATGTCCACTTGTTGTCACTCTTTTAAAAGGAAAGGTCAGCAATGGCAACCTCCATCAGATTTTGTTTAAAGGGATTTTTATTTTAGATGTGTCCAATTGTCTCTTGATCCTCTTGGCCAGCCATTCTCAACCTTTATAATATAAAAAAAACCCTTTAAAAAATGTTCAAGTATCCAGAAACTTCAGCTACAAATTATTATATCTACAGCTCACGGTATATTAGCATGATCAGTATGTTGTAGATGTAATAATAAAACAATGTAACATACTTAGGGTAACCTAGAACAGACCATTTTTTAACATCTCATGCTTTGTACAGCTTACATCAGCAGACAAGGCAACTTTTAAATTAGTAGTCAGTGGAGAAGGAACCCTTAAAATTGACGGTCAGTAAAGACAAAACCCTTTACACTGGTGGTCAGTGGAGGAGGAATCCTTTACATTCGTGTTTAGCAGAGAAGGAACCCGTTACCATGGTGGTTAGTGGAGAAAAAGCCCTTAACATTGGCGGCTGGTGGAGACGGAACCCTTTGTGCCCCTTTACTTTGATGATCAGTAGTAAATATGCATTCCTACAGACAGTTAAAAAGATAATTTTTGTGGTGGTTATGTACATGGAATAATGAGAGGAGGTTTTTTTGAGTGATGTTGGTACCAAAAATATGCAGGCACTATCAGGTGGGAAGTCCACTGGTTCTCAAGGATTCATGGAACCACGGAACCCCAGTTGAAAAAAAGCTGATCTGTATAAATGAAAGATGACAGCTCCATACAGGATGCAGCTGTTTATCCTATCAGTAAGACTCTCTCTCCCGTGTAGAGGGAAATAAAAGTTTTTACTTTTCAATGTTCATTCCTAAATGAACATGAAAGTCAAATCATATATAGGAATGTTTTGTCAGTTAAGGTGAAGGCCCCACAATTGCCTGTTACAAACTAAAAACTCACCTATAGGTTTAAAATGTCTTCCCAGCATGTACGCTTAGCCTGTTTCAAGCTTTAGTTTCTGTCATAGTAAATATCAGAGTAGATTCAAAATTGGGGAGACAAATTGGTTTATCTACAAACTGTTCATACTAGTGCATTTAAAGAGCTATACTTTCAGTAGTGCATTAAATCAACTAAATATAGTTATATCTTTATTAAGTCTGCCATACATGGATTGAAATTCAGCCTGTTCAGCAGGGACCGTCCAAATTTGAATCCATGTATTTGGGGAGGGAGGGTTTACAGAAGCAGATCCACTTTTGTACAACTGCCCTGTCGGATTTTCTTCACTTGATCAGTGCTGCTGCCCATAGCCAGTGGCGGTGATCAGTGTATTCTGATTGTGAGAAAGCCTCCCCATTTTCAGAATACAAATGCTCACAAGAGAGGATTCCCCCATCCACATCGAGTGTGTGGATAGGGAAATCAAGTCATTTTTTTTCGTTCAACCCACTGTTTGAATGAAATAAAATGACTCATCTATGGGCTGCCTTGTTTTTTGGGGGGAAAACAAGAGAACTAGTAAAAGTTAACTGTGCCGAGCTGAAAGACACTTTATAATTAAACTATTCTTTTTTTAAATAGTAAAGAATGACTTTGTTCAAATTATATTCATCTTCCTTACTATTTTAAGCTAAATTATTTTTGATTTGCATTTGAGAGAAATCTCTTGTAAAAAAAACTGACCGAACACTCCCTCCAGTCTTAACCATATGTGCTTGGGCATGTACTTTAACCTCGTTTACAAAGTAGGTGGAGGATTTGGGTGCTTACAGTGAACTTTAGAAACTCCAGTGTGTTATAATTCCTTCTAGAAGCCTCATTCATTTCTAGAAATGGTAATTTCATGATTTGTAACATACACAATGCAGTGTCATTAATAAGCCTGGGGACAGTCAGACCCCAGCAGTTCCTGGTCTATTCACTGTTTGTCCTTGGTGTGTTCTCATACAGACAGGGTGTGGTGAAAGGCTGTTTTGGAAACACAGCTTACTGAGGGTTACAAAAAATCTAAATAATAGCCATTGTCTTCTTTTATTCCTTTCCCAGAATAACATATATTTTCAAGGGAGATAAATGAGTTAATAATATTAACACTGAACTATATAGACTTTGTAATTTCATATACATGTTATATACTACTGTCAGTTTTATTGTGTGCTTTAATGACATTTATCACCAAACTTGCTAGAGTAGTGCTTGAGGGTAGTTAGTAATAGCCAGGTGTGATGATATACAAACCACTGTTATCCATTTTATAATAATTTTTCATGTAATAGGTTTAATAAAAATGATTAACATGTTGGAAGCTCAAAATGCTTAACTTACTGCTTTAGGCTTAAGCTGGTCACACACCGCTCAAACTTAGGGAGATTCCTGCTGAATTTTCCCATTGGTACCTCCTGGCTCGGCAAAAGTTGAATTCAGAATCAAAGGAACCAGATGGAAAATTGTTGGCAGAACAATGACTGCTTCCAATCTGATACATTCACTGTCCGGGCATTCAGATAATCACGGGTGCTGCTGCTATCTGAGTACAATAACTAAATAAGAGTAGATGCTATATAGCGGGAATCAATTGACTTTTCTCATTTAGCCTGTGGGGATGATTAAGAGAAATCAAACTAAGTATAACTAAGCCTTACTCTGGCCACACCTAGTGCCTGGCGGTGCCTGAAAGTACCTGTTTTTATCTTCAAATCATCCCTTTTGTGTTTGTGGAGGACCTTGGATCCTAAATCCATATCCATATAAGACCCAAACTTCTCTTCAAGTCACAATTAAGGCAAACCTATACTAAGAGAAATGACAATGCTTGCCTTCTTTTGAAAATGCTATATACCTGACCTCCACAAGCTTTAACGTTTGTGGCAACTGTTTTGTGATATTTTATGTTATGAAGCCTTAAGCTGACCATACACTGATCGAAATTCTGCCGATCTGAATTTCATTTTACGGTGTGATCTGCCCCAGTCAACAAAAGTCAATTACTAAATTACTAGTCAAAGAGACATGTTGAAAAATTATCCAACGATCAGTGGCTGATTGATTCATGTATTCTGACAGTGGCGGGTGCCTTGTTTGGGTGGATGGACAAATCCATTTATGGCCAGTCTAAGGATAACTGTAGATGTAAGTTGGTGGTCAGAAGATCCATCCCTATGGAATCATTCCACAGAATCATCATGGTATGAACTTGATTGTGATTGATGATGACGATGATTATCAAGGGTTGATGATGATTTTGTTGGAATCTATGTGTTCATATACTGGGCCCCTTCATGCTATTGTTATTTCAAGAGAAGTGATTGTTCTAGCAGGTCCATTTTAATGTTTCCCTTCTAGATAGGCAGACTGGGAGGTTTCTGCCAAGGTGACAGTGTGACCATGGTATAGGGCAAATGCGGGCTATAGTTTAACATGTCTGTGGGATCTCTGTATCTTTTATGGGTTCTGTATTGTCTATAAAATACAAATTCTGTTTTTGCTGTGCCATATAAAATACAGTGCATACAGAAAGTATTCACAGCACTTAACTTTTGCCACATTTTGTTATGTTACAGCCTTATTCCCAAATGGATTAAATTAAATTTTTTCCTCAACATCCTACAAACAATATCCCATAATGACAATGTGAAAGAAGTTCATTTTGAAATCTTTGCAATATATTAAAAATAAAAAAATAAAAAATATTCCCAGCCTTTGCCATGACACTCAAAATTGAGCTCTGGTGCATCCTGTTCCCACTGATCATCCTTGAGATGTTTCCACAACTTGATTGGAGTCCACCTGTGGGAAATTCAGTTGATTGGACATGATTAGGAAAGGCATAAACCTGTCTATATAAGGTCCCACAGTTAACAGTGCATGTCAGAGCACAAGCCAAGCCATGAAGCCCAAGGAATTGTCCATAGACCTCCGAGACAGGATTGGATCAATGCACAAATCTGGGGAAGGGTATGGAAACATTTCTGCAGCATTGAAGGTCCCAATGAGCACAGTGGCCTCCATCATCCGTAAATGGAAGAAGTGTGGAAGCACTAGGAATCTTCCTAGAGGGGGCCGCTCGGCCAAAATCAGTGATCATTAGCCAGGGAGGTAACCAAGCACCCGATGGTCACTCTGAAAGAACTCCAGCATTTCTCTGTGGAGAGAGGAGAGCCTTCCAGAAGAACAACCATCTCTGAAGCACTCCATCAATCAGGCCTGTATGGTAGAGTGGCAAGATGGAAGCCACTCCTCAGTAAAAGGCAAATGGCAGCCCGCTGGGAGTTTGCCAAAAGGCACCTGAGGGACTCTACGACCATGAGAAACAAAACTCTCTGGTCTGATAAAACAAAGATTGAACTCTTTGGCCTGAATGCCAAGCATCATGTCTGGAGGAAACCAGGCACCGCTCACCACCTGGTCAATACCATCCCTACAGTGAAGCATGGTGGTGACAGCATCATGCTGTGGGGATGTTTTTCAGTGGCAGGAACTGGGAGACTAGTCAGGATCGAAGGAAAGAGGAATGCAGCAATGTACAGAGACATCCTTAATGAAAACCTGTTCCAGAGCGCTCTGGACCTTAGACTGGGGCGACAGTTCATCTTTCAACAGGACAAAGACCCTAAGCACACAGCCCACATAACAAACGAGTGGCTACGGGCCAACTCTGTGAATGTCCTGGAGTGGCCCAGCCAGAGCCCAGACTTGAACCCGATTGAACATCTCTGGAGAGATCTGAAAATGGCTGTGCACTGATGCCCCCATCCAACCTGATGGAGCTTGAGAGGTACTGCAAAGAAGAATGGGAGAAATTGCCCAAAAATAGGTGTGCCAAGCTTGTAGCATCATACTCAAAACGACTTGAGGCTGTAATTGGTGCTAAAGGTGCTTCAACAAAGTATTGAGCAAAGGTTGTGAATACTTGTGAACATGTGGATTTTTCGTTTTTTATTTTTAATAAATTGCAAAGATTTCAAATGAACTTCTTTCACGTTGTCATTATGGGGTATTGTTTGTCGAATGTTGAGGAAAAAAAATGTATTTAATCCATTTTGGAATAAGGCTGTAAAATAACAAAATGTGGCAAAAGTTAAGCGCTGTGGATACTTTCTGGATGCACTGTATATATGAATAGTATTTTATTTAAGAGTATCCAGCCCATAACATGTTTTACTTAAAGTGTATCTAAACCCCAGCACAAAATTGTATTTTTCTTTATTTGCACCTGGTTATCCAGCCAGCAACACATTTCCTGTTTTAGAAATCACTGTTCTGTAACTATGGAAGCCCATAGGATGGGAAGTTTGTTAGGATTACAGAACCTCTTTCAGTTTCCCCATCTCTATAATATAGGGAGAGGGCATTTTGTGGTCCACAGAGGTGAACTGGGAACTGAGCTGATAATACTGCCTGAGATAACATTGCAGAGCTTATAAGAACTTACAAATTCAATGGATTTCTGGTGGGATCAACAAGTATTTTTAATACTTATCAAACTGATGTAACAAAACCCTTTTAATGATATATTTAACAGACCAAAATGGAGCATATGAGAGGTGTTCTTTGTTAGGGTTACATACACTTTAAATTTTCTTTTAAGGTTCTATGAAGAAACACAAGTAGGGCATGTGATTAACATTTAGCAATGTGTTTTCTCCTTATGTAAATCTATTTTAGATGGAATGATACAGTACAACCTCCTCAGGCTCCAAATTCTA
The DNA here is from genome assembly GCF_062004578.1 of Staurois parvus. NCBI lineage: Eukaryota > Metazoa > Chordata > Amphibia > Anura > Ranidae > Staurois > Staurois parvus. Next base: position 7,751,518 of record NW_028317945.1, read on the forward strand.
AATCCTAAATACCTTACTGTAAATTAGATAAATGCAATTAACTATCCCCCTTGGGCTCTAAGTAAATGAGGCATCCACTGCATATTGAGATAGGGAATGGTCACATCAGCATTCTTCTTGTTCCATAGAAGCTCTCAGCAGGATGTGATTTTACTGGTGCCAGGTTTTTGGGGGAAACACTGATGTCATTCCTCTTAATGCCCACTCCCCTTCACTATGGTTTGTTTTGTTAACAGTGCTAAACACATGGATGTCCTTTAGTAGGATCCTGTTTTCATTGTGAGTATAGAAAAAAATTCACCCGAGTGAAAGGTGATTGGTTGTTGTGAGCTGTGACACTTTCCACATTATCCTTGGGGCTAGTGTACACATACATTTGTGGTTTGCTTCTGTCCTCAGGTATGAAGCATTGTTGGAGATCTTTCATTGCAATGTTAAAATTCTTTGGGATTTGTTTATATAGTAGTGAATATGGTATTCATCAAATGTTTACTACAGGTGGATCTTCTCTGGGGCTTGTAATTTACATTACAGTGATTGATTAATTTAACCTGCAGTGAATGTTTGGTGAATGCCACAGTCACTGCTTTATGAATATAACTCTTATTAGTAGCACTTAAAGGTAAAAATTGGAAAAAAAAAGCACAGTGGGCTCTGAGCACATGCTGAAAAATAACCAAAAGTTCATGCATGCGGTTAACATTACGTAGATGTAGTCCATATTTATGCTAAAACAAAAAGCTGTAAAATACGAGGGGTGTTCAAGTCAAACCGGGACTTTTAATTTTACAGGTATAAAAAGGGTTCCTAATGTGGTGGTACTACATGCAGTAGTAAGTGGCAAGTGTGTCCTATTACTGATAGGCGGTGCACATGTCGCAGGCCAGTCCAGAGACTGTTAATCATGATGGCAGACAACAGTGTTAGTGCGTGCATGGAATAGCGCGTGGTGCTAAAGCTTCTTGTGAACGAAGGCATAAAACCCACAGATATCTACAGAAGACTTCACACAGTATGTTGATGAGATGCTCAGCCACAGTAAGATATTTCAGTGGTGTAAACGATCCAAAGATGGTCATATTTTCATCAGTGATGATCCCAACCATGATGGTTCCCAGCCCACAACAGTCATTCCTGTGAATATTCAGCACGTGGAATGCCTGATCCTGGATAATCGACACATAACCTGTCATAGACTTCACAAGAGACTTATCTTGCTGTGGGAGCAGTGAACACAATGATGATGAAGTGAAACAGGCTGTTCTAGGATGGTTCAGGCATACTGTCAGATTTTTCTATGCTGAAGCTTTTCAGGCATTAGCTGAAAGCTGGAATAAGTGCAGTGCATAAATATAGCAGGGGAGTTTGTTGAAAAATAAATGCAGTTTCCACTCCTTGAAATTTTTTCTTTTATTATATAAACTCAAAAGTGGAATGTCCCACTTAACTGTCCTTTTTCTATTATACCCTCGTGCTTATGTTTTACATACATCCTTAAGTTAAGTTTATTTGTGCCAATAGCAAGCAGTCAGATACCAGCTATTGCTGGAAATATAAAGACATTCTGATTGATCAGAACTGGCAATAGAAAAGCTCTGATGTACATTTGCTGCTCAACGTTAGAAATCGTTTCCTGCTGATTTAATGTGATGTTGCTTTCTATGTTGATAGGCAAATGCACTGTAAATATCGTCAAAATAGAGACAAACACAGAGCAGCATATTTAATGCAGATTATTTTTATATTTATTTATGTATTTATTTGTTATTATATATTTTTACTAATTTATATTGTATTGACATAATTTCCAGAAACCCTTGACCCTTTCAGATCAGTCCAAAAGCAATTTTAGTTTCCCACTATGTTGTAGTAATTTTGGGTGGACGCCAAATAACGTCATTGTATGTTCACAGGTTCTGGGAACAAGCCAGAACAACTAGAAGATACCAATGAAAACACAGACTCCATGCACATAGCCACATAGCTTACTATCTGCAAAGAATGAATGCTCTCCACGTGCCACTGCACTGCCCATAGGACTTATTTCTCTTTTTTTTGTTTTAAGAACACCTATTAATCTTTACCATCTGCCGTGTAAAGTGAAGTACTTTTTAGTTTGTTTATTAATGGACACATTAACTTTTACAGGAAGCAAATCTGTGACAATGTAAGCGTGAAAATTGCAGATCTTACAGCTCCGCACGCTTTAGCGATATAATCTAAACTTTAACCACAGCTGATGTTTGCTCTGCAGTGCACCCATTTCTTTGTAAGCTGACCTTGAAGTACACATGGCTCTATATAGTAGATGGAAATGTTTAAATCTCTTTTAAATCTTGTTTCCCTTGCTAGATGATGAGGACGATGTGTATGAATTAACCAGAAATGAAACAAGAAGTTTGCCTAGGGGCAGTTCCAGCCACTCCCGGGTCATTCGCAGCTTAGGTAAGAGATATCCCTGGGCTAAACCATTTCTCAATGACAAAGAGGCATAGCTTGCAAATTACATCATGCATACCTACTTTATGGTTAACTGGGTTTATCAAAATTGTACTCACAGTGTGTACTTGTGCATATACAAAGGTTTCTCAACTACATGTCAGAAAGCATACAGCTGTTCATAGTATATAACAAACATTTTCATGAGACGGGTGATATCAGACAAGCACTCTTTGCACAACCTCCAACTTTATTAGAAGGAAAGGATTTGCATGGTAACAGATATTACAGTTATTGGTTTGCAATCCACTGGCATTAAATCAGATGATAAAAGATGCAACATTTAAGTAGTAGTCAGAGCCAAATGATTTACAAGGCAACCTAGTCAGGAGCCTATAGCGTGGTGGATGTCTATGGGGTATAGCCTATGTTAAAAATTAGTTGAGGTAGTTCAACTGCCTGTCATGTCACAAGAGAGAATACATGCACTTGTAGTCAGTTGCTAGTTGGTGTTTGATGATGGGGATGGGTCATGCCAATAGCGGCAGTGCAAATGAGTAAGCAGCTCTGTGCCTGTCCTTATCTAATCCTGATCAGTGTAATCAAAGTGATTTTACCTTGCTTAGGGCTTATTCTACCTTAATCTATCTCTCGTAGTAGCCAAGCATTCTGTCACTGGTGAGAAATTCTGTGCCGTGTATCTTTGATGTGAGTTCAGGGTTCTGTCACATGAACTCAACACACTATTTAAAACTTGCAGAAGCTTATTCACTGTATAACTGACCAGATATATTGCTTGTTTGCAGATGCGCAGCAGGCTCAGATCGCAGAGTGCAAACCCAGAACAGAAGTGTTTGAAATCACCCGCCAGATGGTCGATCCAACCAATGCCAACTTCCTTGTGCAGCCACCATGTGTGGAGGTTGAGAGGTGCTCAGGGTGTTGTAACTCCAGACACATAAAATGTGTTCCATCCCGCATGCGCATCCGACATGTGCAGGTAATACATACCTCTGTGGGTTTTTTTACCTTTCAATTCTCACAATGTTATATGTACAGTAGCTGGGAACCTGCACTGCACTGACAGGTACTGGATATGTCAGCAATGCATAGTTAAAGTTACAAATCCACAAAAAGTCCAAAAGCGTTAACCAACCAAAAAGTCTAAAAGCATTAACCAAGGTCTCATCAGAAATTCAGTGGATGAAATTCCTGTCTAAAACATCAGCTAAATGGTTGCTTTTTTAAACTGGTTATCCTTACATGATTTGATCAGACAGTCAGTCATAATAAACACAAATACCGCATGTCATGGTGCATATGTCAGAAGTTATAGACCACATGGCACATGAGCTTAAATAAGATACTGCCTTCAGTAAAGAGTTCCTGTTTTTAATGCTTTCGCCCATAACAGCCCATTAGGACACATCTTGCACTGGTTTAATTTCAGCCAAATGGACTGTTGTTGGTCACTGTAACTTACTACAGCTGAAGTCTAAACAAAAAGCAGATTTATGCCAAGTACTGTGCCTACCCTTAGCCTACCATGCTTCTTAAGTGGCATGATCTAAAATACTTCCTATACTACTAGTTTTCATCTTCTGCCTGGTAACAGGATCAAGTTCTCACCACTGATCTTCCTATTCATTGAAAAACCTGTGACCACATTACACTCAACCACTGGCTTGGCAGTCAAATACACCCCCTTCTATACTGAGACTGAAGGATATGAGGAATGACACTGTGTACGTTTCCAAGGGCATTACCTTACAATGTCTTACATCTGCAAAAATCCCACCCAGTAATGCCTCTGTCTAATAATTGTCAGTGCTGGAACCCCAATATCTCTGTCACCCCAGCACCATATTTCTCCTTCCCTTGCATGGTAGAGAAATAATCTGCAAACGCATAACCACTGTATTAAAAGCTATTTGTTGCAATTTATCAACTTCAGCTTTATTAACTTGCACATAGAACAAGAGTTTCTAAATTAAATAAGGCAAAAAGTGTAAATGTATATAGCAAGCCACTGCAACAAATTAACAATCAGTTTCTACAATCTGATTAAACTGAAAACCCATACTGATTGGTTGCTATTGATTATGCCACCCATTCACCATGTGATTTGGCTGCACTCCTCAGCAGGTTTGTAAAATCCAAAAGACTAATGTGGTAGGCCATCTGAGCCAAACTTTTTGATAGTGTAAATGATTTTTCCATCTGCCTTTTTGATATCTAATATGTTGTCATTCCATTTACTGTAATCTTAAATTAACCAGTATGCTTTTTAATCAGCTTTTTTATGGGTACCAAATCTGCACTTACAATTTTACTGCATTAAAAACTCAGTATAGCATAGAAAACTTTGGGTTGGTGTAGGGGTCCAGCAATAACGATTTTTAAGATAAAACGACAAAAGGCATGCTGAAATCACACATATGTTTTTGTCCCCAATTCATTCCATTAAAATAGGTGGAAATGCATCAAAATGCATGTCAAGGCACGCTGATTGCAGTTAGTGTGTATTGCCTTGTATTTTCAATTGAAATGCACTTTGAATGTTAACACGCATCAACGCACACCGATTCACACTGTAATGTGTTTATGTGTGCCATGGTGCATGGATGTGTTGATGTACATCTTAAGGCATGCTTTGAGATGCATTTTGATGTGTTTCCTTTGATTTTAACAGAAAATGCATGGAGCAGAAAGGCAAAGGTGTGAATCAAGCCTTAATGATTACACTCATTCATACTGGCAGTTTCTGACTACTAATGCCATCTTCATGGTTAGCTGCACCAAAGCTTAGATTAATATCACATAATTTAGGCATTATAAAACTTGGATTAATTGAAAATACACATTCACACTGGAAAATAAAAATGAAAATATTCCACCTGGAATGTATAGTCCTCCCCATTTCCATGGGATCAAAGCAATGTTTTACTTGACAGCCTGCCAAATTTCCTGACAGTATGGCATGTGTAGCCAGGCCATTTCATTACTGGGCTTCTTTAGAAATGTTTATTATGTAAAAAAATGTAGTACAAAAAAGAAGCTTCCCGACATTTTACATCCACAAGTGTAGAAACAAGATCTAGTTTAAAAAGATAAAATAAAATCAGAGTCCATGAGTACATTAAACAGATTTTGTACAGGAAAGAATTTCTCTCATTATGCTGCTTATGTACCCACTGTTGGGGGTACTTTCCAGGAAATTGCTGTGCTTTGGAAAAGTGTGATGTTTTTTATGGAAAATTCCTGTTTGGACTATTTGTATTGTGGAATCTGCGATTTGGGGCAATGGAAATATCTGCTCAATGCACAGTATGATGATTCTGCAGGCAGAACATGAAGAGGAGAACCAAGTTTGTTTTAATGTTCTATTATGAATCCAAAAAGAGATAGCATTTCCACTTATTGGCTAGTGGAGAGCTTTCAGGTCTGGCTATTGCATATAAATATTAGAAATGATTGACCTTTGGTCTGCTGTATTCATGCATCAAACAGTGCTACTTTGTACAGTTTACTGACAATTTTACTAGAGTTAATAATCAGCACACTGGTAGGGCCAGTCATCCAGCTGTTAAAAATGGTTCTAATATATGTGCTGTTGATGCAGGTGAAGAAAATTGTGATCAGGAAATCCAAGAAGGATGTTCAACTTGTCCCCATTCCTCTGGAGGACCATTTGGAGTGCAGGTGTGAGGCAGTAAGTTCCTTACCTATCAGAGGTCACCACACTTCCCATGAGCACAGGGGGGCTGCAGGTAATTGTCTTTTAAATATTTTTGCTTTTTAGGATATCCTAAGTATATTCTAAATTTTATTACTGTTATATTTGTATGTTATTCAGTTTTAACAAGTAACAGGAACAAGCTGGGGATATGGGGTTCTAAGTCCACAAAGTGAACTCCTGTCCAGTTTATGCACCCTCTAGTAGTTACATATTCTGAGTAGAGCAGTAAAAAAACAAGCAATATAAAACACTTTTTAAACAAGCCATCTGTACACAACAGACACACTGTAGCTATAGGCACTATTTAGAAATTAATCTTAACAACTGAGGCACTGAAATCTTGTTTTTCTCTATAACTGTCTTGGTAACCTGCCGCCCTCTAATGTAGACACTCATTAAGTGTTTCTAAGCTGTTAGAAGCCAACTCAAACCTAGAGTCTTTGTTGGGATCTTTGAGAATTAAATTGGAATTCCAGGTATGGCAATTTTTGTATAGATACATTGGTCCAGGTTGGACCAATGTAAGTATGCATATGCCATACCTGGTCGAGCCTACGACACTGATCAGCTCTAGCTTTTGGGTACCATGTTGTGTGGCTGCCCTGCTGCTTAGTGAACACGGTGAGTTGCTCATTCAGCATGGCTTCCTTTCAGAGAACACCTTGAATTTTTTCAAAGAATGCAAGACATTCTCTGATTGGACAAGGTGGGGAGATGGGGTGGTTATGGGCATAAGACCTGGAAGCTAGCAGTGATCACTCTAGAAGCAGTGTCTACTACAGTGATTTGCTTCCACAGGGATCGGCCAAATATGGCCCATACATACTTATATTGATCCAAGCTGGTTCAATGTAACTATGCAAAAATATCCATGCCTAAACTTCAGCTTTAATTAGTTCACAGTGCAAACAGCTAGAGAGGTAAGGGATGGCTTTCCTTTAACCCATTGCCAGTATCATTCATTGTCTGGGCACATGTGCAATTTAAGATCAATAGAAATAATTGCTATGCATTTGGAGCATGAGTAACAAAAGTTATGACTGCATATAATTAGACTTTAAATGGTCTGTACACTCAAGTAGAGATCTAGGGAACGGCGTGGAGACATGAAGAAGACACAGTTGGGGTGGCGGGGGTAAAAAGAAAAACCAATGACAAGGGAAACAGCACATTGCTTTCCATGTATAACAACCTCTTTATTTAGATAAAAGTATAGAAACATCACAAAGAAACAACACTTATGATTAAGCATGAACAAACAAGACCTTATGAGCGGACTGTCTCAAGGCTTTGTTTGTTTATGCTGTTCCTACAATTTTAACTGGATGAAAAAGCTCTTATGTCTGGGGATCGGTGTTGTCTGCATCATTTTGGAAAATTCGTAGTAAGAAAGCCAAATCTTATAACCTTGCACCAACATCGGGGTGAAGAGTTATTTGATAAATAGACTCCCATGCATGTTGGGTTTGACATCATACAATTCAGCTGTTGGTTGATTCCATGATCTTGCTATTGATTTTTTTTTACATTTCCTCTTGATTTCCCTATTAATGCAGTCAGTACATTTTAATACATACTTACAGCTTTCTGTATTTATTGTAGCAGAATAGTTAATACATTGTCATCCTCAGTTTAAATGTCTAGGTTGTTCCTAAGCATGTTCACAAATGTGAACAAATATTTGCTGTCATGAGCGTTTATATGTTAATTTGTGTTCCAGCCTGCTACTAAATGCTGATTTATCATAGAAATCTGCTTTCCATTGTTCATTTCTTTCATGAAGCAGAGAAGAGTCATTGTTCCTGCAGAGTTTGCATGAACAATATATTTTTTAAAATTACATAAAAGTAACTTTTTCTGGAATTACTCTAATTACAGCTTTGGTCATTAAGGCCTGGTTCACATTTTTGCAGTTTGCTTTTGATCCATTTTTGCAATGATTTTTGCCTTTTGCTTTGCGCTTTTACACATGCATTTTTGCCGCAATTTTACTGCGTTTTGTGGATTTTTTCAGCTTTGTTTTTTGTTTGTTGTTTTTTTGTTAAAGGGGAAATGTTTTTGTTGCTAGGCAGAATAAAAACACAACAAAAAGGCACTACATGTGTTTCAGAAGCGTCTCCATTGAACTCTATTGTAGCAAAAACACTGCTTTTTGCATTTAAAAAAAGTCTGTGAATGGTTCCAAAAACGCAGAGGCTGAAAAACACATAGATGTCAGCATGTCCCATAGGAAACCATGTTAAATAAACTGTAGTGCATTTCTGCGAAAAGCAATAAAAAACACAGTGGTGTGAACCAGGCCTAAAGGCTTTTGTATTTCTTTATAAATTTCACAGGTGTAACTGTAACTACAACGCCTCCCCCCACTACCATCCGAAAGGAAGAGCCCCCACTTCGACCGTCAAAGAAGAAAAATAAAAAATTCAAGTATTTTCCCAGCAAGAAGGAGCAGAGAGATTTCCTAGTCACGTAGTGACCATGGAAATGGTTCTTAGTATCTGTCACTGAACAGGTGAGAGATCGTAATCCTCCACAATTTCTAACACATTCAGTTAATCCTAGGACTGCCAGAGGCACTTGCCATAAGTTCTAGTGGGATTAAGTGGTATTGGATGGGAAAAGCAAATCTTTAAACCTTAAATCTGCAGCTTCAATTTACAAACAGTTACAAGATTAATTCTGCAAGTATAATATATTCCCGCTGTATTTGACCTAGGGACAATTATTTAACCACTTCAGCTCTCACACCTGTGCATACCTATGGGCCACAGAAATTTTTACATTTCTGCTCTGGGCCTGTTAATGCAATACATGTGTGGTTACTTAAGATAAAGTTATATATATATATATATATATATATATATGTATATATATATATATAATATCCCTCAAATATCTAATTTTATTGATTTGAGGGATGTTTGATGTGGACCATAACCCCTAGATAGTAGTGGAGTGGTAGAGTGATCTCCTGTGGGATTGGGGTAGCTTCTGCCTGAACAGTGTTTATAAACACTTTGTCATATGGTTCATTTTTACACAGCTTATCCTGGCTGTCATTTTGACACTGTATATGCTCTGTGTACTCCAATGAAGCTTTTTGGGAATTCTTTTTATACATGCTTGTATTCATTTTGATACTGTTGTTGGTAGTGTGCTAATGTTAGGGTCACTGATTTTTAAGATTTCTGGGAGAGTCTCACAACTAAGCTGCAATACTGAAATCTCAATAAGTAAAGTAGAATTAAAAGCACTATATTATGAAATGCTAATCTCTTCTTATTGCTTCTTTGTCAAGGCAATCATTATTTTGGCAAGATGGATTATTTACATGATATAATATGCTTGTCTCCAAGACAAATTTTCCTTAATTGTGCCCAAAAACTGCCAGTGTGCCATGTTTTACAAATGCACAGATGCTTTCTTTCTCTAATTAACCAATTCACTAATAATCCCATGTGTTCAGTTATTGTAACAATTAGAATATTAAGTGGTCTAAGATAAATGTTTTTTTTTTAAGGCAAATCATACTGAGAATAATATGGGGTTGCCGTCACTATCCACCTTCTAAGAATTATAACTGCCTGTGGTTTTAGTATTTTGACCCAGAACAGGAACTGAAATTAGAAAGTAAGAATGAGGTCAGAACTCCTGATTTGTGTATTTGCTCCAGGTGTGTTTCTTTGAAGCCATTGGATCAGCAAGTCAGTCAGGCAACTAGAATCTAAGAGATCAGCAATGACAACCTCCATATTCTCTTAGTACAGGATTGCTTTAAAAGCTGAACACAATATCAGTCTGTTTGGAGAACAGAATGTTACTTCTGCAAAATGCAACTTAGTGTATGCACTCCTAGCTGCCAGACTAAAAACCTAATATTTACTTTCATTTCCTATTGTGCGCAATGCACACCACCAGAGTGGAAGATGTGGGCATTACCAGTACTAGTATTGATGAAAGTGCCCTATTGTGATCCAAACGATATTCCTATTTATTCCTCTTAAAGTGTAAAAACTTAAAAAAAGTATTGCAACAAACCTGTCCTTAGATCAGGCGGCTGTATTAGTGTTTTTTCAGGCTTTTTACTTGATGATCCTGTCAGTAACACAATTCTCATCCTAGGGTGAGGAAGTAGCAGTGTTGTCACCCTAGACTGCTCCCTTGATTTGGACTACAAACATGCCCCCCCCCCCTCATCCCCAGTACTTAGGGGTATGTGTATTGTTATTTGTAGAAGATAGCTGGAAATACTGTCATTTGAGATTTCAGTTCAGTATATAGGAAGTTTCAAGGATTCAAGATTTCTGAAAGAACATGTATTTTTGGACTTGCAGAAAATGTACTTAGCCTAAAAAAAGAAAACATATGCAGGCACCACATCTAAGGATATGCAATATATTATATTTTTGTTCTTGGGTTTAGCTATACTTTGATAATTAGTGTTGTCTTGACCATCACTGGTGCACATACATTTTAATTCAGCCAAATGTTCTGCAAACAGTAGCATAAAAACCTGAAGAGAATGGTTTATGTTGGTGGGTCTGCTTTATAACTTTATAGTCATTAACATTTCCTCCCTTATTTTACAGGATAACTAAAGAATACATTTGGCCCCCATGGGGTCCTCCGGCTCACCTATGACCGCATTATTTTATATGCCGGACTTGGCACTGGTGCTTCACAAAGACAGTTTTCAAATAAAAAGAGACTGTATTCCATCTCTACCTTCTACCCCACACTGGATATTTCTCCTAACAAGAGATTCACAGAAGTACATTTCATTATCTTCAGCAAGATTAAAACCACTAACTGCCAGTTTCCCCACAAATTTAAGTGACTGAATGTTTTTTGAGATGGGAGGTGAGAGGGATAGGGAAACTCAAAATCCTTTGAACTCACTGGATGTATATTGACCCCTTATTTAATGTACTTTATTTTGTATTTTTATATATAAATATATGCATATTTTTGTAAAAATCTGTTTCCTTTGCTCAGATTGCACGAGGCAGGACAGAGACTGGAAAATGGGATTGGGACTGACTTCCTTGTAACCCCCCCCAGCTTTGTATTTTTACCAGGTCATATACACTGAAAGGTCATAAGCTGTACGTGCTATGCGTGTTACTGTTCTAAGCTAATGGGCCGTATCAGGGAAAGCAAACAGTGGATAACAATTGCCGTGACTGTAACTTCAGGCCTACTAGTTGTTGTAGTTCAACCAAACAGCAGATACATCTGTGCAATGTTGATGCTGTGGTTATAGAATGTATCCTTAAAGACTGACTTAATGCTTTTCTTATTTTTTGCTGTTATCAAATCTTTCCCAGTGATCTGTGCCACTTGTACGATTTCTTGACACACTTAGGTGGTTCGTCGATGCATTTAAGTTTACTCCAGCCATGTAAACCTGTGCTCCTGGCTACCCTATACAGGCTAAGCAGAGTCCATTTTTTTGCATCCCAAGAAACTATGCCCAATGCCTAGTATTATGATGTATGACATAATTTGGACTTTCTTTTATGTTTCTACATTGGTTTAGAGGGGTGAGAAAACGGGCTTTGCTGCAAAACAGAAGCTACGTCTCGACACTTCTCTCCACTCCGCATGGATTTAGTAGCCAGTATGGGATCATAAGAACTCTTGGCTGAGACACATATGACATCATCTATCACTAGCAGTTGCTGAACTTTTCAAAATATCATTAGCCGGCAGTATGTGAGCTTCAACTTTAAGCAGAACCAACCCTCCCTCATGCTAGTACAGTTGGGAAATGGAGGTATTTCCAAAACTCACTATGGCACCAGAATACATGGGCCTCATCTTTTAGAGCATGTGTCCTTCTATCAAGTCTGAGCTTGTGAGGTTTGCACATCTGGAGTAGAATTTAAATCCCTTTGTAAATAACCACCTCTCTATCTTCAATTCCTTTCTCTTTGCACACAGCTCTGCCTGTCATTAAAAAAGAACTAAAATATTGATCTATAATGTAAAGTAATTTATATGCAATATTTAAATTGTATGAAGAAGAACCCAACAAAAATTCTCAATTTGTATTAAAATGCAATCAAATCTACTGCTATGTATTATGTTTAACTGAAAAGTTGACAATTGTGGGGTTTCCTTTATATTGGCAAGCACAGCTCTAGTGACCCATGTCATTCATTTACAAACCTTTATTAATATGTATTACACAGTATATATGGTTCAGTTGTAAATCTCCATATGTTTCCATGACATAATTTTAGTTGAGCCTACATTTAAAATGGTATTAAACACAAAAGAAAACATTTGTTATATTGCAGCTTACCAGTTCTTATATGCGATGGCTGCATTGGTTTTCTTTTATAGGATTTCTTTCTTTTATTTTTACCTGGTGACCTAGCCAGTAAGTCTGTTGTTTTTCAACAGAACAAGCTGTCCTACAACTGTATCAGTTGGAGTGCTGAGACAAACCATTTACCACTGACAGGGGTGCTTACAACAATTGGCTTTTATTTATTTATGTAAAACCTGCTTGTATAACTGCAGTGTGAGTTGAAGTTTAGATTCAGTTTGTTAGTGTATCTAAATATGCGAGTACATCTAACACTACCCTCCCCCTAGACTGACAATGTTGCTGTCTACAAGTGTCCCCTTTGCTCATTCATCAAGAGTGGGGGCACTCTAATTCAGGAGGTGTGTTGACCAGATCACCAGGTGAAAACAAAAGGCATAAAGTAAAAAAAAACCCAAAAAACGAATGAAGCCACCATGTCTAATGATTGGTAAGCTGCAATATATTACATTATTGGTTTCAGATTTATTACTGCTTTAAACTACTGTCCTATTCTTTGGAAGAAAGCCATAACAACCTGAAGATATGCACAAAGCTTTTGAGTTCAAGCTCAATTAGAATAATGATCCATTTGGAGATTACCTAAGAGCCAATGTTGAAGGGCTTCTACATGCAGACATCATATTTAAGACACAACTGACTTAATTTGGTATTCATTGCTGGTGCATTTGACTTGCATTTGACTTGCATTTCACCTGCTTTTGGATTGCCATAGACTCATATAGGAAGAGAAGCAGACCCTTAAAGGATAAGTTCACCTTTTAACAAAAAATAATAAATGCACTTTTTTTTTTTGCAAGTAAAAAATGTACATTTATTATTTTTTGTTTTGGATGCATGGAAAGCATTGCACCGGTGATCAGCAGATTGCTGGAGTCATGCAGGACTCCTGCAGACCTGTCAATGTATCTGTCTGTTTGTACCTCATACAGGCAAGCAGATACACTCTGACAGGAAGAATCAATGAACTACCACAGCACTCAACAGCACGTTCATTGGCACGGTCATGGTTTTTAAAATTGTGACAGCTAGCAGGAGGAGAAGATCCCCTGCTAGCTGTCACGATGGGGTATCGGGAGGAAGCGGGGGCCGGTCCATTTATAACATGTTGCATGTTACACCCTGAATATGGGTAACATGTTACCAACGATGAACTTATGATTTAACTTAGTCAAATAACTGAAGTGTTGCACAATGTAAGTACATTCGCAGTAATTATGTACTGTAACCGTCTTAAAATATGTGGAGTTCACAACTGAGGACAGAAGTTAATGGTGGTGAGAAATATCTTGGGAAATCTGCTGGACTCATAAGTACGTTAGGTGTCAGGATTGATGGGGCGGCAATTGTTGGTGTGGTTAATGTTGTCAGGTGGTGATCTGCAGTTGGCACAGTTTCAGCAGATACTTACCAATGTTTTCCTTCCCCGATAGCACAGTAGCTTTGTATTAAATATTACAAGAGACTGCTCTTATGTTACTGTCATAGACTGCACAGATGTAACAAAAGTCTGTCAGAGACTGCTCAGATATATTAAAAGATTTTTATAGACTGATCACTTGTATTCTAAAAATGCAGGCTGGTACAAGTAAAAGTGTAGCCAGACAACATTGTAAAACTGTTAAACTGTAGCAGCAAAAAAAAAGAGAAAAAGACACTGAATAATACATTACAGCAAGAAATACAGTATATTCAGTAAGATCACCCAAGTGCCACTTATGTAGTCAAAGGTTGTATTGGTGACGTCTTCCATCCTGTGGATTCTAACATTGTGAAATAGTTTAAATATTTTCTGTTTTGGCCTCATCAGCTGGTCAGAGAACTTCCCCTGGTAAGTGGTTTTCATATTCTGTGGCATCCAATAGTGGGCCTTGTAATACCACAGATACTTTTTTTAAAAAGTACTTTATTTGGAGTAAATGGCAGCTCCAGCAAATGTCTTTATTACATAGGTGACTCAGTAGATTGGATTGTTTATCCAGTTGACTGATTCTGCAGAGTTTAACATTTGAGCTGATGATTCTTGAGATGTGAACAGTGGAGTGGGCACAGAGGGATTTAGATGTCTCACTGAACCACCAATAAGAAATACTTACCCATCTTCTCCCCACTGAACTGTTTCTGGGAAAGCAATGTTCACTTATATCCTTCTGTGATTCTGGCACTGCACAACTGTGGTATGAGATGACATGTCAAAAATACTAGAATTCCAGTGTGCCATCATTTACAACATTTGACCATTTAAAAAGTATTTTAATAACAACAAATACAGGAGCTAATGGGATAGGTTCAACAATCCTAGTAATAGGAAATAGTGACTTTGTTTGCTTTGTCGTCAAAGAAGTGATATTTGTTCTCCGTAATAGTTATCACATTTGTGCCCTGTTTTGGAAGGTTCAGCCTAACACTGTGCTTTGCTTAAGATGAACAAGTTGCAGTGCTCAAAGGTGAATGCACAAAAAACACATTCTGTGACCTAGGTGTCATATTGGTGCCCTCTGACCTTTGGAACTTAACACATCCCTAATATCCCAGATTTTAAGATGGGATATTTCACAAACTAGTGACTGAACGTATTGCTTGGGGTGAGTCTGTTGTTGAGACTTTATATATTGATAAAAAAAGTAGTTTATACTGGTACATGGATCAAACATTTTAAAGGCTTATGTACTGAATGCAAGGTGTTGATTTTTTTTTTTTTACTGGATTGTCCAGTCTGGAGCTAAGTAAATGTTACCAAGGTCTCCATGTATACTGTATGTATTTGGGTTTTCAATCTGTGTAAATAATTGTACCTTTGTTCAGTGATCGTTAATTGTGACAATTCTGTTGGGAGTAAAGACAACCATAGATATAAATTATATTGGGTGATAACTTATGGAGAGCTCTGAATTTGCTAGCTGATCTCTGGAAGAACCATTTGACTGGTTAAAACAAACCTGCCCCAGTTGCTGTTGTTCCTCCATAAAATAAGAGGTGTTGGTGGCATTGTCCCAACGGGGTGTTTCTGTTACATTGACCCGCCAACTTATACTTTGTGAGGTACATGCACATCTGACCACCCTTGCGGGACTATAGGTAGCCTAAAGCCAGCCATAGATGTTTCAAATCTCAGCTAGTTCAGCAGGCACCAGCCGAGATTTCAACCATCTATGGGTAGGCTGATTGTACCCAAATCAATTGTTATATGACTTGGGTGCCACCAGCCTGTCAAATTTTTCACATAATTGCCAGTGGCCATAGCTGCTAGCAATAATCTGTGTTCCCCCACCAGAGATGGCCCTCCCAACGCCTCCCTGCCGGGAGAACATAATAGCTCCGCGGGAGGGATTCCCCCATCAACACTGACCATGGTTGCAGGAAAAAAATTGCATTTATCTGTGGCCGGCTTAAGGCAATCAGTACTCTACAATTTTACCATCTCTTATTATGATCAGTTTTAAACATGGTGCAGCAAAAGATTTCTGAGAAACTTTGAAATTCTGCAACGATTTGAATTCTTGGATGTGTCACTTCTCTTTTTAAAACTTTTAATGGTTAAGAACATCACATACAGTCAATCTGATTCAGGGGGGAAAGCCTCCTCCTTCAGAACTTGAGCAGTTGTTAATAAAAACACGACAGAATGCACTAAGGGACCTGTGTTAGGTTTGATGAAGGCTTACATTTACTGATGGCACTAATGCCGCCAGCCAAGTGCAACCAATTGAAGGCACACAGAATACTATTAACATGAGCCAATCTTTGACCTGTTAGCAGGAAGGATCAGAGATCTGTACATGTGTGATGGCAATAAGAAGGATATTTCAGACTAGATCAATGAAAACAATCAAGGAATTATCTATTGTATGGTTATTGTAAAAAGCATGTTTAGTTTCCTCAGTGCCAGATTAAACTCTGTGAAGGCCCCTAGGTAGTGAAAACTTTGGGGCCCTACTTGCAAGTACTGCATAAGTTGGCAGCTAGATGGAGGTGACCATCACTACTGTACATTGCACATACTGTACATAGGTGGCACCAATTTTTTTTTTACAATCTGACAGGTGAAAGAAGATGAGCTTTTAAGAGCAGTCTGTAATGTGAGCAATCACTGTATTGGTGTCACTGGGGATGTCAGTGACAGTCATCCCCCCCCATCCCCCCACTGTCAGAATGCCTGTCGCAGTCCCACAGTTCCGCTATAAGTTGCTGATTGCCACCATTACAAAAAAAAAAAATTCCAGTATCTATACCGCCATTTGTAGACGCTATAACTTTCAGGTAAACCAATTAATTTACACATATTGGGATTTTTTTTAGCAAAGACATGTAGCAGAATACATTTTGGCCTACATTTATGATGAAATTACATTTTTACATTTTTTTTACTGGACATGTTTAATTGCAAAAACTCAAAAATATGTTTTTTTTCTCAAAATTGTCAGTCTTTTTTTTATAGCGCAGAAAATAAAAAACGCACAGATGATCAAATACTACTAAAAGAAAGCTCTATTTGTGGGGAAAAAAGGACATAACTTTCATTAGGGTGCAGCATTGCATTACTGTGCATTTGTCAGTTAAAGTAACACAGTGCCATATCGCAAAAAAATGGCCTGTTCAGGAAGGGGGGTAAATTTTGTGGAGGGCAAGTGGTTAATACAGTATTTTCTCTATAGTCTTTTATGTAAAGTTTTCATCTCTTTGAGTTGATTCTTTTTTTCTATCTTCTGTGAACAATTTAAGAAATCATCATCGTTATTTTCTTTCAAGAGAAAATCAATATTATTTTGATCCATTGTCTTGGGGCCCTTAAACAGTGTGGGGCCCATAGGCCTATTTGGTAATCTGGCACTGGGTATCCTGCTGACAGGTGTCAATGGAAAACATAAAATGTGAATGCATGTAAACAGAAAATGAGCACAACTATTTCTTTATGTCTGTGTATCCCTCTAGATGCAATATATTTGTCCTTTATTACATGGTTTTATGATGTCTCTAAACTGATATGTGTGGATAACTGAATTATATACACCCCAATATAAAGACAAATATTTTCCTCTGTACTTCTGTAAAAAAAAATAATTACTCTACTTTTCCTAAGAAGGAGCTGGCCTCTCCCCAGACATATGATGGAAGACAGCAGCTGCACAGATAACCCCACGCTGGAGGAAGGATCAGGTAGCTGCCATATCCCTTGGAAAGTGAGAAGGGATTTTATAGATGGCAAAGAACTTGGAAAAGGCTGCGAGCAGCTGCTTCTGAAACTTAGGAGCCCTGCCAAGAAATAGGGTGGGATAGCTTCACCTGCCCCTCCTACAGAGACTGTAAGGTCAGGCTTGAGGTGAGCAGACAGCAATATATGCACTTCCAGGGTCTACGATTAACCCTTTCATGGACCAAGCTACTCCTGCATTTTGCTCAAACTAAAGCTGGTCATACACGTATAGATTTCTTTCACTCAGCCTGCATCCTGAATGAAACAAATCTTAACAGATTCCTCCATCCACGCTACCCTTGCAGATGGACGAATCTCCTGCTGCAGTTAGTGTATTCTGACAGCCGACCCCGCCTGGGAGAATAGTCAGTGTCTGCATCTGATTGGACGTAGATGCTGTTCAGCTGACAATTTTAAGTCTGGCTCCATCGACTTGTCACTCGGGGGAGTGGTTCTTTAGGAACTAGAAAATATTTGTATAGTGTATGGGCAGCTTTAGACAAAATATGAGAACCAGGATTGTAATCTATAACAAATGCATGTTCCAGTTCCAGTTATTTTTGCGGTTTGTACATTTATAAACAGAAATAAACTAACATGATATGCTAACATTTTTAATCAAATGATCAATTCAGCTAATGCCTCATTCATACGGGCACTCAGGCTCATATACCATGAATCCTATGTTTGTTTATGCGGTTGGTGCTGTGTATAGCCATCCCATGTAACCCTTTGGGACACAGCAGCTGCATGGAACCAGTCCCTTGTCCTTTTATAACAGGTGTGTGGCAGTGGTGGAACTACCAGGGCTGCAAAGGTCGACTGGGTCCTGGTGTTCCGCCACTGTAGGGGGGGGGGGGGGGCCTAAGATGGCCAAATGGTGCTCAGGTTCTGGCGGGCTCAGGAGCATGGCAGGGGGACTGTAAGTAGTAACCCTTCAGACTCTGGTGTAAAGGGGAACTCTGACATAAGGCGGATTCTGGTCACCTGAGCCCTCTCTTACATCAGAATCTACAGTATCCCCCTATATATCATGGCCCTCAACATTCCCCTTTACAGAGTTCACTTTTACATCAGGGTCTGCAGAGCTCTCCCTTACACTCTAAGGGGGAACCCTGTGGACACTAATGTAAAGGGGAACTCTGTGGACTCTGATGTAAGGGGGAATGCTGCAGACTCTGGTCACCAGAATCCCCCCCCCCCCCCTTACATCAGAATCTACAGTGTTCCCCTATACATCATGGTCCGCAACATTCCCCTTTACATCAGAGTTCCCTTTTACATCAAGGTTCGCAGCATTCCTCTTTACATCAGAGTTACCCTTTACATCAGGATTTGCAGAGTTCTCCCTAGTGTAAAGGGGATCACTGTGGACTGTGATGTAAAGGGGAACTCTGATGAACAGGGGAACTCTGCAGACCCTGATGTAAAAGGGAACTCTGATGTAAAGGGGAATGCTACAGACCATGATGTAAAGGAGAACTCTGATGTAAAGGGGAACGCTGTGGACTGTGATGTAAAGGGGAATGCTGCGATGTTTAGTGTAAAGGGGAGCACTTTAGACCATGATGTATGGGTGGGGGGGGGGGGTCAGGGGGGCGATTTATGGTTTCTTGCACCGGGGGCCATGCAGATTCCAGTTATGCCTCTGGTGTGAGGGTGAGCAGCCCACACAGCAGGCACACCGTCATGCCAGTCAAGGATGAGCTGCTGTGTCCATGCTGCCACTGCATCACCATAGACCTACATGGACTGCCTGTATGCAGCACCTAGCGGCTCTAGCCACATAAACAAACAGTTGATTCACACCTGTGTGAATGAAGCATAAAATTAAAAAGACTAGAGATTTTTTTGTTAATATTAGGAATGATCTGAGGAAACTATAGAGACTCACATTGCTGATCTGCTTCTGAAAATTCCATTTGCATGACTATTTTTTGGCTTTATTTCATCCTTAAAGTGATATTGAAGGCAATGTTTTTTTAAAATAACAAACATCTTATATTTACCTGCTCTGTGCAGTAGTTATGCACAGAGCAGCCCCAATCCTCCTCTTCTTGGGTCCCCTGCTGGTGCTCCTGGCCCCTTCCTCCCGCCTAGTGCCCCCATAGCAAGCTGCTTGCTATGGGGCACCTGAGCAGTCTTGCTCCCTAGCTGCTGCTCGGTGTGTCTATTCACACAGAGAGTGTGGCTCACCCACCCCCTGCTCTCTCCTCATTGGCTATGATTGACAGTAGCGGGAGCCAATGGCCACCGCTTCTGTCCCAGCCAATGAAGAGGGAGAGACCTGGGAGAACCAAGGCTCTCGTGCACAGCCCTGGATCAAGGTGAGACTCAGGTGGGTTTTAGGGGGGGCTGCTGCACACAGAAGATTTTTTACCTTCATGCATAAAATGTAAGAAGATAAAGAACCCTGAGCCTTTACAACTACTATAAATTCAGGTAAAGGCAGAACTGTGCATTTGTTACATGTAAGTAAAGCAGAGCTTCACCCTCCAGGGCATGTTGCCTCCCATTCACCCCTCCTTACCTCCTCTGCAGAACTGAGGAATTCTTTTCTTTTGTCCTTTATTTAGGTTTTTTTTTTAACAAAGCCCTGGGCTGCCCCCCTGTGCATGTCATTCACCTAGGTGAATGACATGCACTTTGCCTGCTCTGCCTCCTTGGATATGTACATCACACATCTCAGGAGGTATAGTTCTTCACTGGAAACGGAGGAAGGGGGCGGGCCCAGGTGGTGCGTCATTAGGAAGTCGATGGCCTAACCCAAAACAGCCGCCAGCTTACAGATAACGTCACAGAAGAAGATGGTGGTGTGGTACCAAGGGGAGTGGTGGCAGAAAAGAAGCAGATATCAGCAGGACAATGCTGGATCCACTGGATGGGTGATTACCTTAAATGTGCAGGACCTGCAACTAGGTAAGTGGGAGTTAAAAAAAAAAGTGGGATAGGGAGCATGAAAATCTGCTTTAAAGTGTATGTCTGGAAAAAAAAAATATTTATTACATTTCTGCAAAACAGGTTTTATCCCTTTAACCACTTGTCTACTACAGCATTTTCTTATTTTCACACGTTAAAATCTGCACTTTTTGTGCTAGGCTTTACTGTAAACCCCCAAAATGTATAGGTTTTCGGAAAGTAGAAACCCTGGAGAGTAAATTGGTGTAGTTGCAATTTTTAATTTTGCATATTGTTTATCAAATGCATAATTTCAGGAAAAAATACTAAAATACATTTTATTGAAAACAAACACAATATTATACCCAAAGCAAAGTATAAAGGATGTGGTTGTGTTGAGTAAATAAATACCAAACATGCAAAGTCTTATAATTGACTACACCTGTGGAACTGAAAAAAAATATGCTACCCAAAATCTTCATAAGCAATGCACTGAAAGACATTATGGGGTTTATTTACTAAAGCTGGAGAGTCCAAAATCAGACTCCCTTCTGCATAGAAACCAATCAGCTTCTAACTTTAGCTTGTTCAATGAAGCTTTGGCAATGAAACCTGGAAGCTGATTGGTTTCTATGCAGAAGGGAGTCTGATTTTGGACTCTCCAGCTTTAGTAAATAAACCCCTATAAGTCACCAGTTTAGAGTTAACCATGAACTATGACCGAAGTATTATTGCTCTCCGATATTCACAATGATACCTTACATGTGTGGCGAAACTGATGTTATATACACTTGCTTGCTCTACACTGCACTTTTTTTTTTGGAGTGTTTGCAGGGGTGATGGAGGTGCTTTAAATGTTTTCTTTAATTATTTTTATTTGTTTTATACATTTTTATACTTTATGTATTTGTTTTACTTTATTGTCGTCACATAGAGGGCTTGCAAGTCCCCTATACGATAGCAGGGGCAGGTGACAGTTCTTCTTTATAGAGACATTGGGCGTGTATAAGACCCCCAGTGTTTCCCCTGCCCTCCAATGCAACTATGCCAGCATAGATCTTGACAGTTGTGACCCTGAAAGTGAAGCAATACAATACAGTGTCATTAGTTGCAGGAGAGATTGGAAAATGGATGTTCCCCGAGTTCCTCCAGCTTTATCTAGGGAAGCAGTTAGTGGAAGAGGAGAGTCCAGAAACCACCGCAGATGCCACTGGTGCCAACGGCAAAGGGGGTGCCCCTTTGAGAGCTGTCCAATCACTTTTATCGGAAAGCCCTTCACTGACGCTTAATATTGGTATTAAACTCACAGCTACAACAGCAGCTGTGAACTTGATTTAACTACTTGTCTACCATAATGTTTATAAATGTACTTTGACAGATAGGTGACTAAAATGCTCCAGGTACAGAAAAATAACTGCATCTGTGCCAGAATATATTATGTTTCTACCTTTCTCTTTTACACAACAAAGCAGCTCTGAATTTCTAAGCACGTGGTGTCACCCTGCCTGCTTCATCTCTGATAAATTACAAAAAGCACAGATCTTGCCTAGTCTCCCCCTTTTCCTCTTCTCCATAATCTCTTAGGCCCCTTTCACATCAAGCAGATCCACCTGCTCAGCAGAGGATATATCTGCTGATCCCTGCTGAGCAGGTTTATGACAGGTCCATGTTTGCTCTGTCTGTGCAGAGGGGACACGGGCACAGCCCGCTGTTTTCTATTGGGCGGACGGATGTTTACATCTGATCCACTAGATCAGGGGTGTCAAACTGGCGGCCCTCCAGCTGTCGCAAAACTGCAAGTCCCATCATGCCTCTGCCTTTGGGAGTCAGTCTTGTAAGTGTCAATTTTGCAATGCCTCATGGGACTTGTAGTTTGGCAACAGCTGGAGGGCCGCCAGTTTGACACCTGCGCACTAGATGGATGGTGAACGTATCTCCATCCATCTGTTTTTGCCAGACTGGATCAGATCGGATGCAGGCGGGTGTAAAGGGACACTTGTCCATTTACATCTGCCTCCCCATAGAGAACAATGGGTGTTCCGATCGGATCTGCATGAAAAACAGACAGGTATGGGATCAACGTGACAGCCAGGCAACAAACATTTTCAAAACAAAGAGGTCATGCTTTTCTTAAGAAAACCCTAAAAAACAAAAGCACAGTGCATCTAAGCATATAGGCAGATGAACATAAAAATTTAAATCAATATACAGTATGTAGCTCACCTTGGCAAGTAGCCGAGAAAACACCAATTGGTGTCCATCCTGACAAGCTTATATAGCAGGAATCCACAGTTGATTTCCAAAAGGTCTTCAACAATACATCCCATGATTAGGTGTATCACGCTGAACAACAATGCTATCCAGTCTTGGGAGTCATTATAGTGCTGGGTAACAGTGGATCACAATCAGGGGCGGACTGACAACTCATGGGGCCCCCGGGCAATAGGGGATCATGGGGCCCCTGTGTCCTTGCCCAAACTCAAAAAAGCCCATGAAAAAGGTACCAGGGGCATCTCATGGGGCCCCCTACTGCCCCTAATCCCAATAACACTAAAACTTTATTGATTTTTTAAAATTTGGGACTTTTTTATATCTATTATTATTGTGATCTACTTCCTTACTCTGCAATATGTAGACTCCCAAGGCCCAACAGCATTGTTGTAGAGCATTTATGTCTCATGACATGTTTTTATTTAAAGGCATGTAAACCTTCCTACCTGCACCTCCTGTTTTTCACCTGCATAGTATGTACAATGAACATGTAGTTTCATGGTGTCATTGTTTGTCCTGTATGCACAGCCTGTAGTAGAGTAAATCTTCATATTCCTGTTTCAGCAGTTTCTCTTTGTGTTGAAACATGAAACATTCAGCATGGCACTGCACTGGTTAATACTTCACCTTTCAGTCTAGGTCTAGTGCTCCTGCAGGTGAGAGCAATACAGTAATTAGATCTAACACAGACACAAGCAGGCAGAGCTTTCACAGACACAAAGAGAGCTCACTCATGCATCTGGGAGTTGATATACAGTACATCACATTAGCATGCCCACATTTTCAATGCAACATAGAGGGGGTGGTAACTACACTAATACCTAATTTAAGTTAACAAAAACATTTGAAAGGGTATAATGCCTTTAAGGTCGATCTCCAAGGGAAATGTTAATTACCCTCATCCTTCCCATCCCACATCTCTTCCCTGCTTCCACCTCACATTTCTTTGTTTGTTTATATTTAAGTCCTCTAAAGTACTTACCTGAGTTTGCTGTCATATGATCCAACACAGTCCTTTTCCGGAGAGTGCAAACCTGTGATCCAGTATTGCAGTCTGTGCCCACCACTGACTAATTTCCTCATCATGGGGTTATCAAAACATTGCAGTCTTCTGGAGTCTGAAAGCACCCAGCTGCTGGACAGACAATAGGAAGCATCCATCCCACCCAGGCAAGAATGTAGGCACCTGAAGAAAGACCTTCCCACTGCAGCCTGGAAAAATCAAGACCTAATGCATCACTTGACCTTGGTTTAGGTGAGTTAAAGGTACTTTTAGCCTAGTAGGTTTTGGGTTTTTTTTTTTTATTGCTGCAGCAATTAGAGTAGATGTAGGAGTGCTAGCCTAAAAAGTTTGACCCTAGGCAAATAGTTAAATAGACAGATGAAATCATTTAGCTGTTCCAAAGCCAGACGGTAGTTGGAGATTTTTCAATGACTTCAGGAAGCTCAATTTAGTGACAAAACTTGACATTTACCCCATGCCCTGGGCAAACAAGCTTGAAGACAGACTGGGGAATAGTGATGGGCTGAACACCACCTTGTTTAGTTTGCAGTTGAACATTTGAACCTAATTTCAACCGCTAACTTTGAATAGAGACAATTTACTGAGCAGTATCTTACCGTATCTGAGTATGCGATACCACTCAGTTACTAAAATACCGCATGAGTTAAATTATTAAGTCATGCAGTATTTTAGTAGTCCCCGCTGACAGCTGAATATCAAAAGAATTGACAACATTTACTTTCGGGTCGAGCATAGATTCTGAGGGAAATCCTCCACCAAAATCTTTTAAAAAATTGCGTGGAGTCCCCCCAAAATCTATACCACACCATTATCTGAGCATGCAACCCGGCAGGTCAGGAAAAGGGGGGATAAGCAAGTGGCTCCCCTTCCTGAACCATACCAGGCCACATGCCCTCAACATGGGGGCGGTGTTTTGGGGCTGGGGGGGCTTCCCCCCCAAAGCACCTTGTCACCATGTTGATGGGGACAAGGGTCTCTTCCCCACAGCCCTGGCTAGTGGTTGTAAGGGTCTGCGAGTGAGGGGCCCTCAGATCCCAGTCCCCCCCCCCATGTGAATGAATATGCGGTACATGGTACTGCTACCCATTCAAAAAAAAAAATCATAGTGTAGAAAAGACAGGAGACAGTCTTTGACAAGTCCTTTATTAAAAAATTTTAAAAAATGTCCCCCAAAGTAGATCCAACATCAATCACAATGCCCACTACCACTGCCGACCCAAAAAAAGAAAATCCGCTACGCCCTCGACAGTGGCTTCCACTGTCTGACACCTGTGCCGTGATGACAGTTCTTAAATAGGGTGATGATGCAGAATCACCCTCGCCCCCCTTGTGACATCATCATGCTCTGTGATTGGCCAAAGCATTGCACCTGACCTGTGGTCAGATGCAATGCTTTGGCCAATCACAATTCGCTGTCAGGGTGCAGTGCATTCTGGGGCGCGGCTGGCAAACAGCTTGCTGAATGCCCGTATCATTTGTGTGTTCACTGAACACACGAACGGCCTATGTTCAAGTCGAATGTACGTTCGACTCAAACATGCAGCCCATCAATAATGGGGACATCCCGTTAGACAATTTTTGACTTGACAAAGGGGTACTGTCAGATTTTTCTGACCAAAATTGCTAAGGAAAATACTTCATTTGTAACCCCTAAGGGTTTGTTCCAATATACATTAAGTAGATGCCTTTTGAGTTACAAAATGCCCCAGCAACTTTCCAGAGAGCCATGAACAAAATCCTACCAGCTGTATGCTTCATCATACATGGATGATATGGTGATATATACATGTTAAAGATATCAGGCAACTGGAGTTCCACAATATTCTTCCACTCTGCCATCCTGAATGCTCCCATTGATTGGCCTCAGGCTACAAGGAGTAAGGTGAGCCCAGGGAATAGGAGAGACGGAGGAGCGCTCAGATGGGGAAGTAGATATCTTGGGATCAATCAGAAAATGAAGGTGCCCAGATAGTGAACTATTGTTGGTTGTTTACATCCTTTCATCAATTTGCTTTAACATGTGTAACAGTGAAAGGATTAATCATGCAATAAACTTGATCTGTACCCATTTAAAGTGGTTCCTGGTCAAGTCTTTAGGCTCCCCCCATAGCAGTCTGCAGCTCCCTATTCCCACAAAGTGCAACAGCTGCAAAAAAAAAAAAAAAAAAAAAGTTTAATTCCCTGCTGGCACAGGGAAGTTTCCTGGAGAAAAGTTGGGGAGTCGGGTTCCACCTCTTCATCCCTACTCAATACAGCAGGGATTTTACTTTTCCCTACGTAATAAAAAAAAGTTTAAAGTTCAAATGGCATTTAGTTTGACTGTATTACATATTTTCAATGTTTATTTATATTTTATATACAGTATACTATCATTTAACACATGCATTTGTTTTCCTTTAAAAAAATTGTCCCTACCACACTTCGTAGGTAAGGGATGCTCTATATTAGTCTCATCCTACTTCTTCTTCATACTTTAGTCTCCATTCACCAACATGAACTGTATTCTGCTGGAGCTAGACACACTATGATTTTTTCGAATGTTCAGCTATCAAGATCTTCACAAGTTTCCAGTTAAAGCTTTCTATGATCTGCAAGATGTCTTTTGGATCAAGCCATTGTCTGCCAGTTCTACTGAGATTATAAATTACAGCTATCCTACCACAACTGGAGCAGTTATAGAGATTACACTTGCAGTACTTAGAATGGAGAGGCAGAACATATACAGTTTATTTTTAGTTATTGAATATATTAACTTTTATAATACATTGTTGGTGCAATAGCGTCCTCTCTAGGAGTGTCACTTGCTATGTTTGGCTGCTTAGCATTCAAGAACTGCAAGTCTGGAGAGTTGGCATGCAGCGTCTAGTCTAGTCCCATTATGGCTGAGATGAATGGTCATAGGGAGAAAGTTGTTTACTGTAATGCCACCCTCCACTCTTTATTTGAAAAATTAAAAGCCCCAGGCAGAAAATTGTAGGCCAAACAGTGGCTGCATGCAATTAGATGCAGCTGCTGTTCAGGTATTCTGACAGCCCCCAGCAGGAGGATTTATCAATGTATGTGTATAGCATCTATGGAGGTATCTGTTAGAGTTTGTGTTTATTCAGTCTGCAGGCTCAAAGTGGGTGTAAAGGCTCAAGATTTTTTACCTTCATGTATTATATGCATGAAGGCAAAAAAACCTTCTGTGTGCAGCAGCTCTCCCAGCCCCCCAATCCTTACATGCATTTCAACTATACAGTCATGGCCGAAATTGTTGGCACCCTTGATATTTCTCCAGGAAATCATGTATTTCTCACGAAACGTATTGCATTAACACATGTTTTGCTATACACATGTTTATTCCCTTTGTGTGTATTGGGACAAAACAAAAAAAGGGAGGAAAGAAAGCAAATTCGACATAATGTCACACAAACCTCCAAAAATGGGCTGGACAAAAGTATTGGCACCCTTTCACAACTGCGGATAAATAAGAATGTTACAAGCATGTGATGCTCCTGTAAACTCACCTGGGGCAAGTAACAGGTGTGGGCAATATAGAAATCACACCTGAAAGCAGATAAAAAGGAGAGACGTTCACTTAACCTTTGCATTGTGTGTCTGTCTGTGCCACACTAAGCATGGACAACAGAAAGAGGAGACGAGAACTGTCTGAGGACCTGAGAACCAAAATTGTGGCAAAATATCAACAATCTCAAGGTTACAAGTCCATCTCCAGAGAACTAGATTTGCCTTTGTCCACAGTGCGCAACATTATCAAGAAGTTTGCAACCCATGGCACTGTAGCTAATCTCCCTGGTCGTGGACGGATGAGGAAAATTGATGAAAGATTGCAACGCAGAATAGTCCGGATGGTGGATAAGCAGCCCCAAACATGTTCCAAAGACATTCAAGCTGTCCTGCAGGCTCAGGGAGCATCAGTGTCAGCGCGAACTATCCGTCGACATTTAAATGAAATGAAAC
The DNA here is from genome assembly GCF_062004578.1 of Staurois parvus. NCBI lineage: Eukaryota > Metazoa > Chordata > Amphibia > Anura > Ranidae > Staurois > Staurois parvus. Next base: position 7,779,380 of record NW_028317945.1, read on the forward strand.
GCTATGGCAGGAGACCCAGGAGGACCCCACTGCTGACACAGAGACATAAAAAAGCAAGACTACAGTTTGCCAAAATGTACTTGAGTAAGCCAAAAGCCTTCTGGGAAAACGTCTTGTGGACAGATGAGACCAAGATAGAGCTTTTCGGTAAAGCACATCATTCTACTGTTTACCGAAAACGGAATGAGGCCTACAAAGAACAAAACACAGTACCTACGGTAAAATATGGTGGAGGTTCAATGATGTTTTGGGGTTGTTTTGCTGCCTCTGGCACTGGGTGCCTTGACTGTGTGCAAGGCATCATGAAATCTGAGGATTACCAAAGGATTTTGGGTCGCACTGTAGGGCCCAGTGTCAGAAAGCTGGGTTTGCGTCCAAGATCCTGGGTCTTCCAGCAGGACAATGACCCCAAACATACGTCAAAAAGCACTCAGAAATGGATGGCAAAGAAGCGCTGGAGAGTTCTGAAGTGGCCAGCAATGAGCCCAGATCTAAATCCCATTGAACACCTGTGGAGAGATCTTAAAATTGCTGTTGGGAAAAGGTGTCCTTCCAATAAGAGAGACCTGGAGCTGTTTGCAAAGGAAGAGTGGTCCAAAATTCCGGGTGAGAGGTGTCAGAAGCTTATTGATGGTTATAGGAAGCGACTGATTTCAGTTATGTTTTCCAAAGGGTGTGCAACCAAATATTAAGTTAAGGGTGCCAATACTTTTGTCCAGCCCATTTTTGGGGTTTTGTGTGACATTATGTCATATTTGCTTTTCTGCCTCTGTTTTATATTTGTTCCAATACATACAAAGGGAATAAACATGTGTATAGCAAAACATGTGTTAATGCAATACCTTTTTTGTGTGAAATACTTGATTTTCAGGAAAAATATCAAGGGTGCCAACAATTTCGGCCATGACTGTATATATATATATATATATATATATATATATATATATATATATATACACAGTATATATATAAATTTATTTTGAAATATATTGAATATGGCCAACATTGTAGTATTTGAAATATATGTCAATATATTTGGGAAGAATATTTTAAAAATATATTTCAAATATATTTTTCTTCTGTATGGGTAGAGGGATTACTTTGATGCAGTCGGCCAGCTTAAACATGTATTGCAATATGTGTGAACCAAATATCCCTATTCTTTATTACAAAGTCTGCTGGAAAGGGTATATACCAGTGTGCAGAGGGTCCTTCAGAATTTCTGTGTCTTATGGACACATAGAGCAGCGGCTTGGGGACAAGCATGCAGCGGTGCCCCCCGGGGCAAAATGCTTTCCCTGGGGGCACTGCTCAAGGGGGAGGAGCCAGGAGATTTTTAACAGTTTATGTAGTTTTCATTCAGTAAGGTCCATTCATTCCAAAACCGAATCTTAAAAGTAAGCTAAATCTTAAACTACTTTCAAATGACATTCCAATGTTTTGAGAATTTTCCAAAGAATTTTCATACAAATTTATGTTCAAAATTCTTCTAGGGTATACCCAGCTTTAAGCTGGCCATATATGTTTCTCCCACCCACACATTCGAAGTGGAAAGGGAATGCTCTGTGCTATGTCCTTGTATTCTGACAGAGGGACTCCCTGGCCATCACAATACACTGAACAGTGCTGCAGGTGATGTGTTGATTGAGCAGAAATTTGCCAACAATCCAGGTCAGGAAAAATCAATTAATCTTCCCTCCACAGCCTGGAACTTCAGTGATGTTGGAGGGGCACACCAGAGAGCTGGAGACTGATAGTCATCGCTCTCTGCTCAGAGCTGACCGGAGAACTGAGCTATCAGCAATCATGTGATCGCTCAGTTCTCAGACTTAGAGCCGGAGGGGAGAGCTGCAGCATCAGACCATTGCTTCAGCCACATAGGTAAGTATGTATGTTTGTTTTTTCTTGACATCCCACACTTCTTCTTTAAAGAAAATTACAGTGATCAGCTTAACGTTCAAAAGTTGTGCAACCTAAAGAACTGCAAGTGAAGCAGATTTAGCAGAATCTGCTATTTTGTTCTAGAAAAATAGTATGCTAAAACACTTGCTATTTTCAATGTTTGCATAATACCATTAAGGAAGTTTACGAAACTAAAAATCAATACCAGCACCTGGTCAATAAAGGCATAATAAATGAAAGATAAGGATTGTCATTCCAAATAGCATCGTAGCTGCATTGGCTAAAGCTGGCCACACATTGTGAAAATTGTTACGATTCCTCAGAAATTTGCTCAGTGATTGTTCCTGCCAGCCCCATGTCATTCAACAAAGGCCAATCCTTCGATTGATTTTTGTGAAAGGAGCATGCTGGAAACCTTTCATCTGAGCAGCAGCTGCATCCAATCACTTGCAGCAGCTGTCTGGGTATTTTGACAGCCGCTTTCAAAATACATTTACCACCGCAAGAGATTCCTCCATCTGCACTATATTGTGAGGAAGAAAGAAACTGTTAAGTTTTTCTTTGTTCAGCCCGTTGGCAAGGTGTATGGCAAACTTTATGGTCTGTTTCACTGCACTCCTTTTTCATCTTGTCAAATGGTATTGTTTTATTCCCTGTCTCTTGAATAGTGGAGCTGTACATGAAGGAGAGCGGTGTTTGTATCCATTTCTTTTTTTGCATTCATCAGATGTTTTGTGGTGTATAAGAATCAATTGATCCTATATATTTTTTTGTACATGTTAACTTCAAAACCAAATTCATATTTATCATTCTTAACAAACTATTTAAAGTCATTAATAAAGATTTCTGGCATGGTGTACCTTAACTTTGTAAACTTTTCCTGTCAGTAAATCTGTTCATTTATTTTTTGGGATTTTCACTACCATCCTATGCAATCCCTATTTTTGTTACTTATATGAAACGTTTTTTGACCTTTCCTGAGTGACAGAAGCATCTGAAAAATGATTTTCTTTCATTGTGATATCCTTCCAGCTATTAAATTTATCCAACGTTAAACTTTCTAGGGACTTTTTGCTGGGGCTGTACCTAAGCTAACTGCTAGTTAACTGACAACTCATGTTACTTGTACAGAAAAGGCTAGGAACTGTATGTGGAGCATAAGTGTAGGGCCTGCATGACTGAGTTGGCTGGGAAGGCTACAGTTAGGCAGTTTAATTGGTTAGTTTTAAAGCAGATGAAAAGCTTACCGTATTAGTAGAAAAACAAGTGGGTAGGGTGTGGCTGAGAGTGGCAGCAGTGGTCTGGTTGAAGGGAGAGGTTCTTAGAAGGTCAGTGGGAGTCTGGTCAGCGGAAAAGACACTTGCCCGCCCTTCTTCTTATTTTTTTCTTTTCTGAGGTCATTAAGGGTCCTTTTCTGGTGTTGTATCACCTCGGGGACCTCAAGGGGTGATGTGGGCTATGGGTTGATTATTGGCGGGTGGTTAGAGTGTAGGCTTTGTTTTGTCATAGCAGTAGGCAAGGGTCTCAGGTTCTTGTAGGTCTGGTCAAAACAGTATTAGGGTAGGGCCCATCTTGGTATGGGTGTACCTTCCCTATGCGGTGACAGCCGTTGGGGCTATCGGTCACTGGGCTGCATTGGGTGTTAAAATGGTTGACAATTTGTCCCTGAGCCAGTGTAACTGCGGCTAGGGGCCAGAATAGGAACATAGTGGGTGATACAGCCGATGTGATAGTAAAACAGGCCTTCATTAACATGAGACAAAAAAGAGATGGTCAGTTAGGTACTTTATGGTTGAAAACTTTTTTGTTTAAGAATTTGGTATTAACCACTTCCCGCCCGGCCGTTGTATATAAACGGCCGGACAGTGACAGTGCAGGGTTGGGTGGCCGTTTATAAACAGCCTCCCCCACCCTGCTTGTGCGCGCTCCCTGGGAGTGCGCAGCACTGCGATCCGGTGCCCGCTGTGTCCAACAGTGGAACACCGATCGTTGGACGGGACCTCTGTGCGAGGTCCCGATCATGTGATTACTGATTGGCCAATCAGTGATCACATGCAGAGTAGTAAGCAAGATGTCACTTCTGACATCATTGCTTACTACGTGTGAAATCTGTGAATGATCACAGAGGTCACATGATACAAGGCCAGGGGCGGACTGACCATTCAAGCACTTGGGCACTGCCCGAGGGCCCGGGATCAGTAGGGGGCCCCATGAGATGCCCCTGGTACCTTTTTTATAGGCTTTTTTGAGCGTGGACAAGGATTCAGGGGCCCCATGATCCCCTATTCCCCGGGGGCCCCAGGAGTTGTCAGTCCACCCCTGTACAAGGCTATTCACAACAGCCTTGTACCATGTGACAAGCTGTGACCAATCACAGCTCACGCAGTAGTTCTCAATGGCTGCAAGAATGCAGCTAGAGAGAAGGAGAAATGATTGCTTTTACAGCCTTTATGGGTGTAAAAGCAGTGTTAAAAAAAAAAAAATCTTCATCACCATGGTGATACTGTACTGCTATGGTGACAGTATGTAAAAAAACAAACAAACATAAATAATAATATAAAAAATAAAAAAAAAGTAAAACAAAAAAAGTTTAAAAATTATAATTTTTGGTTATAAACTAATTTGGTTTTTTTTTTACTAAAAAGATAACGGAATAAATTTTGGCCAAGATTTATGATGAAATACTATTTATTTGCAAAATTTTATAAGAAAAACACTTTTTTTCAAAATTTTTGGACTTTTTATTTACATAGCAAAAAAAAATAAAAATCCCAGTGGTGAATAAATACCACCAAAATAAAGCTTTATCTGTCTCAAAAAAATGCTAAAAAATTCATATGGGTACAGTGTTGCATGACCGCGCAATTGTCATTCAAAGTGTGATAGCACTAAAAGCTGAAAATTGGCCTGGACTGGAAGGGGGTAAAAGTGATTCTCTTATTTTATGGTTGTAATAAAAGGGCTGCTATGGCCATTTAAATTCAAGATATGTGGTTGCGTCATTCTTTAAAGAAGCTGGATGATACACAGGTTATGGTAGTAACGGGTCATGGAAGCCGCAACATCAGCTATACCTCAGTCATGCGCTTGCTTTTTAAATTGACCACATAAACATTTATATGAAAATGTAATAAGCTCTGTTTACAAAAAACAGAATTTGCTTTAGTGTAAAGATGTTTGTTATGTAAAACCAGGACATCCGGAGGTTCACAAATCTAGGGACATTGCGATGAAGTCATTTCAGTTTTGCTTTTGTTACATGGACAGTTCCTTGATTGTGATGTTATGCTCAATTTCATGAAAGGTGGTTGGGCAACACACTAATTCACTTAAAAAGTCAGTGCATCCAGGGAACTGCACAACAGACATAGGATCGGTAGTAATGCAAGCTTTACTATCATTATTGCCACACACCAACATTTTAATATTACATCCTCACTGCATGATGAATGTGTATCCAGAAAAGTAATTCTACTTTAGGACACATTCTTACTAAATGACAGACACCCTGTCAGACAGATGTGAAAGTGTCTGACACCACAATAGCATTGACGTGACAAGTTCTTTGCTCTCATGGTGCAGATGGAGGTGTTGCACATACAGAAGAAAAATGGATGTGTAAAGCTTGACTGGTCTGACACACTCCAGCTTGATACCAATAACTCTGCATCCCCAATCTGCATATATGTAGGACCTTGTAAAGCCTACTTGTGAACCAGCACCTGGCTCTTGCAGGGTTCATTCATTTCAACAGTTCACATTCAAACACTGTCCAGCAGCTTACTTAAATGAGTTCTGTTTAATGCCCTTACAGCCTTTCCTGCATTGGACGGAGCCTGCTCTTCTTTGCAATGCCTGAATGTAAACTGAGTGGCTTAGCATTTCCTTTACCTCTTACTATTACATGCATAATAACAAACAAAATGCTAATCATTGTGGTGGTTTATGTAAGGATATATATTATTTATAAAGGGCGTGTCCCTTTCCCTTAGATGAAATATTACAGTGCCTCCAGCCGTTAAAATACGGCAAATATTTAGTAAACCAATAATTTGGACACCTTGATAATTTGATCACCACTTGTTATTATACCTTGAATTCTTTTAGCCAATATGATTTCGTACCATACACACAAAATTTGCCTTATAATAGATAAATATAAAAATTTATTTATGTACAAAAATTATATATATATTAACACAAAACGCAAAAGACTGGTGATAAATGAATATTGGTACACACAATCAAGAATATATCCTACCAATGTAAGACACAATAATAAAGTTTCTACTTTAGGACACATTCTTACTAAATGACAGACACCCTGTCAGACAGATGTGAAAGTGTCTGACACCACAATAGCATTGACGTGACAAGTTCTTTGCTCTCATGGTGCAGATGGAGGTGTTGCACATACAGAAGAAAAATGGATGTGTAAAGCTTGACTGGTCTGACACACTCCAGCTTGATACCAATAACTCTGCATCCCCAATCTGCATATATGTAGGACCTTGTAAAGCCTACTTGTGAACCAGCACCTGGCTCTTGCAGGGTTCATTCATTTCAACAGTTCACATTCAAACACTGTCCAGCAGCTTACTTAAATGAGTTTAAAAATTATAATTTTTGGTTATAAACTAATTTGGTTTTTTTTTTACTAAAAAGATAACGGAATAAATTTTGGCCAAGATTTATGATGAAATACTATTTATTTGCAAAATTTTATAAGAAAAACACTTTTTTTCAAAATTTTTGGACTTTTTATTTACATAGCAAAAAAAAATAAAAATCCCAGTGGTGAATAAATACCACCAAAATAAAGCTTTATCTGTCTCAAAAAAATGCTAAAAAATTCATATGGGTACAGTGTTGCATGACCGCGCAATTGTCATTCAAAGTGTGATAGCACTAAAAGCTGAAAATTGGCCTGGACTGGAAGGGGGTAAAAGTGATTCTCTTATTTTATGGTTGTAATAAAAGGGCTGCTATGGCCATTTAAATTCAAGATATGTGGTTGCGTCATTCTTTAAAGAAGCTGGATGATACACAGGTTATGGTAGTAACGGGTCATGGAAGCCGCAACATCAGCTATACCTCAGTCATGCGCTTGCTTTTTAAATTGACCACATAAACATTTATATGAAAATGTAATAAGCTCTGTTTACAAAAAACAGAATTTGCTTTAGTGTAAAGATGTTTGTTATGTAAAACCAGGACATCCGGAGGTTCACAAATCTAGGGACATTGCGATGAAGTCATTTCAGTTTTGCTTTTGTTACATGGACAGTTCCTTGATTGTGATGTTATGCTCAATTTCATGAAAGGTGGTTGGGCAACACACTAATTCACTTAAAAAGTCAGTGCATCCAGGGAACTGCACAACAGACATAGGATCGGTAGTAATGCAAGCTTTACTATCATTATTGCCACACACCAACATTTTAATATTACATCCTCACTGCATGATGAATGTGTATCCAGAAAAGTAATTCTACTTTAGGACACATTCTTACTAAATGACAGACACCCTGTCAGACAGATGTGAAAGTGTCTGACACCACAATAGCATTGACGTGACAAGTTCTTTGCTCTCATGGTGCAGATGGAGGTGTTGCACATACAGAAGAAAAATGGATGTGTAAAGCTTGACTGGTCTGACACACTCCAGCTTGATACCAATAACTCTGCATCCCCAATCTGCATATATGTAGGACCTTGTAAAGCCTACTTGTGAACCAGCACCTGGCTCTTGCAGGGTTCATTCATTTCAACAGTTCACATTCAAACACTGTCCAGCAGCTTACTTAAATGAGTTCTGTTTAATGCCCTTACAGCCTTTCCTGCATTGGACGGAGCCTGCTCTTCTTTGCAATGCCTGAATGTAAACTGAGTGGCTTAGCATTTCCTTTACCTCTTACTATTACATGCATAATAACAAACAAAATGCTAATCATTGTGGTGGTTTATGTAAGGATATATATTATTTATAAAGGGCGTGTCCCTTTCCCTTAGATGAAATATTACAGTGCCTCCAGCCGTTAAAATACGGCAAATATTTAGTAAACCAATAATTTGGACACCTTGATAATTTGATCACCACTTGTTATTATACCTTGAATTCTTTTAGCCAATATGATTTCGTACCATACACACAAAATTTGCCTTATAATAGATAAATATAAAAATTTATTTATGTACAAAAATTATATATATATTAACACAAAACGCAAAAGACTGGTGATAAATGAATATTGGTACACACAATCAAGAATATATCCTACCAATGTAAGACACAATAATAAAGTTTCTAACTAATTACATCAATCACAATTTTTAAATGATCTGATTATTTATTAAATTTATTAATAATTAATAATTTCGAATATCTCAAAGGTTATATTCTCGCAAGCCGTGGCCATAGGATTGCAAGAAGCAAGCCCTTGATATATGATACTCTGGTTATTAATATTTAATAAATTATGAAATATGAAAAAATTTATAATATGGCAATAAACAATTTTTAACAGTAAAATAGGATTTCTCTACATATATCTAACTACCCAATATTGTTGTGATACACTAAGATAATTTTATGATTCCACACAACAGAGAAAATAGGTTAATACAAAATCAAATAAACATCTCACCACACCCGGAATTCAGACTAGGCAACTCTCCCGTGGATTTAGCTGGCAGTGGAACGCCTTTGGACTGATATATAGGGCAAGTGAAAGATTCTCAGTAGGGGAGAATGTAGGAAGTTATAAGATTAGAGGTTTAGGAATTTAGTTAAAGTTTTAGGAAGTTTTAAAAGATGGAAGAGTAGTTGTTCAGCAGAGATCTTCTTCTTGATCAGGTCTTTCCATGAGGTTTTTATGAGGGTTTTTTTTTATCTTAAAGCACAAGGGCTTTTATATCCACTAGTCCATTGTTCTAAGATACCTTCCCACCAGGCTTCCTGATTGGCTAGTTGAGAAATGTGTGTACATAAGCTATTTCTCACCTGCCCGCCAGGTGGCGGTCATGTATCACAGAACAATGTGAGTATTTGAGATGACTCATACCTTGGGTGGAATCTTCAGGTAATTTCAGGAATTAAATATACGGCTTTTTCCAGATATAGCAGTGATCATACCTATAATATTCTAAATAGGGACCATGGAATATAGGTGTATATTCAGTTATTCCTTCTTGAAGTACCATCCTGTTTGTTTCCTGATAAGACATGTAACTAATGCTATTCTATAATACATCTTACTTCCCATCATCTCAATACTCAAGTTAGTGATATATAGTTCCCATTGCTGAGTATTTAGTGGTGTTTAAAAACTATACCATCTTATTTATAATATGTTTTTGTAGTATATTTTTGTAATTATATACAGTGAACTTTTAGACTTAAATGTCCTGAATTTCACCTTTTTGTTTCAGAATCAACATTTTCTCTGTGTAGGAAAAAAAAACTCTCTGTTTGCCTGGCCCTTGTATTGGACTCATGGTAAACAACTGTTAATGCTTTCACCCTTGGTGAACAATAGTATATTTTAATAGTTTCAGAGGTCTGTTAGTTTATCACACTCTACAAGGTTTGGGTAAGCTCTCAGACAATCAGTTTGGTTCCTCTATTGTCATGTCCAGACCTTGTATATGTTTACCTGCTTATTGAAGTCTGAATAATGGTGTTTGATCACCTGTAGAACTTCAAAATAGTATTGTCTCTAGGAGGAAAGAAAAACAATCCCTTCACCCATTACATTTCTCTAGCTAGATGGTCATTCGACTTTCCAACCAAGACAAATTAACCCCTTAACATCCGGCTATGCTGACTTGATGTTATATAGGATTATGTCTTGATAAATCATGTTTTTGAGACATAATTCAAAAGCCCACAACATCATACTCTTGCCCTGAGTCACAAGAGTATGCCGCAGTACTACATAATCATGCACAGTTAAACAGAGTCCTGTGATCCGAATAGCAAATCCTATTCATTTCATGTATTATACTGACCAGTAGAGTAACAGTAAAATCCTAAATGAAGTAAAACTCTAGAGTCATTGGAAAAGCAAGAACATTCATAATAGGATACTTACAACAAGCAGCAGGTGAAACCATCGTTAACCTTGGTAACCACTTGTTTTGTACTCAACTCTTGTAGTGCTGTCTTCAGGAACCAATATGTGTTACTGAACTGCACTGTAGGCTATGAGTAAAATGTACCCCATTTCCTACATTACACCCCTTTAGTAACTTTAGACCAGGCAAGGACAAGGTTTCAAAAGCTTTACTTAAATACTAATTTGGCATAACAGTCAAACAAAGACAACAGTCTTTACCTAATGCCGCTAATCCCTAACTTAGTCTTGTGGCTGCCCCAGCATACCTGCACAGGATGAGAGTCTGTATTAGGAATATCCAGCAGCTGATGTTTTTCAGGGCAGACTGCAGGTCTCAGCAACCCCCCTATATAGTGGCAGGCTTCCAACGCCAGCCAATGTTCATTAGGAACTTTGAACTCGGCATGGCTGAGCAGACTAGCAAGATGGACTCCAGCAACAGCATCAGCCGTGAAAATGATAACAAAGTAGGATAGCAATGATTCACTTAATCCGGACACTTATCCCTATTTATAGCCACAGAACCAGTGGGTTGGACCCAAAAAGCCCACCATGAAAAGGACCAGGAAACATGATTAACTCTATCCCTCCTGACTGGGGCAGCACCTAACTGGGCTAAAATAAGCAACCTGCCTACAAGCAGCTGGGCAGAAAGGGCAGGCATATTCATGCACTCTTGATGAGAGCCTATGACAGCTCCCTCATATCTATTAGCCTCCATTGCACTGGAAAATTACAGCTGCAGGGGTGAGGAGGCATGGACAGAGGGGAAGTTTGCCTAACAGAAGAGGTATCAGCACAAGGGACACATTATGCTGATTGTAAGATATGTAATTTGTGCTGCTGTTGTGTTTATTTTACATCCAATTAAAGGCAAATTTGGTTAGGCACTTTTGCCACCAACTACAGTTTGCACTGAATTTAAATCAGCCAGAATGGGAACAGTGTATTTTTTTCTAATACTTTAAAGTTTTCAGGCCAAATATAATGTACCTTTTGATGCACTTGGTCTCCTCTACAATTTTTTTTTAATTGCATCAAACTATTTTTTGTGACATGATAGAAGCTGTACAACTACCTAATGGAAGCACCACACTAATGGGAAAATATTATAAAGCAGTTAATCTGACACTGAAAAAATGTTTATTGCAGGTGAATCTTCCTGGTGCATGTGTTTTAAATGACAGTGGGCACCATTCACAAAGCAGTATGGACCGCTTTAAGAAATGTAAAATGGTAAAATACTGCTCTGCATTTTTCACATTTTTTTTGACATTCACAAAAAACACTACTAAAATGCAGCATGCTGTATTTTTCTGAAATATGTAAGGATCTTATGAAACCGTGCAGTATTTTATCTCATGCAATATCCAGTGGGATGGATACAGTGGAAAAGAATTAGAACCCCTGTCAGTTTTTATTGCTAATAAGGATTTACAATGGTTTAACCCATAGAAATATGTTGACTCACTAAGTCAGAGTTGTCACGGATGCACGATCACCAACCTCAACATGCGACAATCACACGACCGCGACCAACAATAATACGTCATGCCCGCGGCGTCAGACCCCAGACCTTCTCACCAAACTCGTGACCAAAGGACCGGCCGATCTAAAACTGCGATGTGACGTGCGTAACAATGCCACACTCAGCTGCGTCCTGCACAACGATTGTCCAGCTAATGGAACGCAATCGATGCACCGGCAGTCTGAATGCGCTTGTTACTGGGTCCGGTTAATTACTCAACTAACCCTTCACTGCCACCACCCCTTTTTGTACAGAGAATGGGGAAACTCTCTTTATCCAATACACACTGTAATGGTTGAAAAGTCGCCTGTCCAATACGGTCACCGCACGCCGATTAGGCAGAGGATTAAACAAACACAGTAGCGTCTCTTCAAAAGGCAGGAATTTGTGAATTGCAAGTAAGCGCTTAGAAACAGTTTAACACTTTCAGAAAGAAAGATTTATTACTAAAAGAGTCAAACAGGTGCAATAAAATATTTACAAAGAAAATGTAACTAGATATATATATTTATATATAAAAACAGCATATCACAGCCAAGAGATAACAGGGAGAAGTTAAAAGGTTAAGTTACTTGCCATGTTAAGCCTTGAGGTAGCAGATCCAAGTTGCAGAGCAAAGGGTCTTTGATCTCCTGCTGTTACAATGTTAAAATTGGGAGATGTCTTTAGCTTACCTCAGGCCTACAGCCTGTGCTTTTTTAAAGTCCCCCAGCAGGGGGGTGCCTTTGAGTAACTGGCCAATACTCTGTTTAGGGAGGGATCTCGGGCAGACCCTGAATTAAAACCAATATCTTCATAATCCATGATATGAAATGCAGGGGACAAACTGACTTGAGAAATGTTCATTTCATTCTGTCACCTTAAGCTATTAGGTTTTATGAGGTTACAATCTCTTTCAATTCCTGGGAGTAGCTGCCTTATCTGTTTTATGATGTGTGAGCCTACACAGGTTCTTTGTTAAGTGCTTCCCAATTCTCTGAGGAACACAGGCCTTATCATGACTTAGGTGAGGAAGGCTACACTTTCGCAGACTGCTCGGCACCGAACTAGGGATGCCTTGCCCTGCTGTTGACCCATAACCAGCACACACCATCTGTCACTGTGCCTCTCAGGAAGGGAGGGGGAAGGAGAATAAAGGATTGAGGAATACTTCTAATAAAAAAAAGGGGAACTCTGCGTCCAACTCTGATGAGCAAGTTTGCTACAAGTGTGGTCCCTGCAGCATATGTATTAATACAAAATAAAAAAGAATACCAGTTAAAGGGAAGCTTCTTTCACAGTTCACATGTGGTATATCAAAAACAACTAAGTTAAATTAAGTAAATACAAAAAATATTTATAAATGTCACATATTGAATAAATATAGTATAAAAAATCACACACTATAAAAAATACCCTTCTTCTACTAATAAAAAAGACAATGTTGTCTTTTTTATTGGTGGAAGAAGGGTGTTTATATATCATGTGATTTTTTTTATACTATTTTCATTCAGTATTTTACATTAATAAAGATATTCTGTATTTACTTAAATTATAACTAAAAAAACATTTGTTTTTTAGTTTTGGATAGTGTGGAGAGGTATAGAATACATTAGGATTTTACTGCTGTTTCTCCCCATTAGATAGATTCACCCTTTTTATTTGTCCTGTTTACCACTATTATTGAAAACAAAATGAAAGGAAAATCCCAAATTTTGAGTTATCCCTAGAAAAGTAAAAGAGGGGATATCTTTCAATGGGCACACAGATGGCAAACCTTTCTCAAGCTTTTGAACCCTTGAAATACCTTTGCAGTCTCAGGAAATCCTGCTAAAAAATGACTATATCTACAACTCAGGATACATTAGTGTGATGGCCAGTGAGAAAAATGCTCCTTATACTTGTCACAGGGAAGAATTAATGCCCTAGATAGCTAAAAAGATGAATGATGTCAGTGGGAAGATATCTCTAAAAGTAATTGTGAAAAAGTAAAGTATCCCCACTTCATACAGTATGTGATATATATGTTCTAACAAGGGATTAGACCATTGTGATATGCATATACATTGTATTATGCTTGAAGTGATTGGGAGTTTTTTGTGCTGGAAATTATGTATATACTTGTATATACACAAAAGAAATTTCAAATATTCTGGTGAAATGACAGGAGAAGATAGGTTTATTGTATTACATGTAATGGGGTGGATTTACTGCATGTAATGGGGTTGATTTACGAAAGGCTCATAGAATGAGCACTTTGCAAGTGGAGTTGCTCCAGAGCTTAGTAAATGAGTGGGAGCTCTGCTGACTTCCATCATCAAATAATGTGCAAGCAAAATGCTGTTTTTGTTTTCCTTGCAGGTGGTTGGGTATACTTTGTAGAGTGAAGCTTTACCTCACGTACTAAGCTCTGGAGCACAGTCTAGAACTATAGGCAAAACTTTAAAAAAATTGAATAGAGGAAGGGAGGGTTATAATCCCTGTCATTTTTTTTTGCCATCTGTGTCTCCATGAGAAGATATCTCCTCTATTTCTTTTCTGGGTACAACCCAAAATTTGGGATTCTCTTTTATGTTCATTTTCAATGACAATGGTAAACAAGACAAATAGACAGGGTGAATCTAATGGGGACACAGACTACAAAAAAACCTAACCTAGTGTTCTAATCCGCCTCCACTCTATCTAAAACTTAAAAAAATTTTCCTTTAGTAAATCAACCCCAGTGATTTCCATATTTAGGTTTCTATGCATTACTGTTGAGAGAACTGATCCAAAAAGGCAAATACTACTCATAATTGGCTACGTAATGACCGCATACATGTAATGATTTATTTTCTTCTGTTAACTGAGTTTAATGCCTTTTCATGTGGTATTTACTGAGTGTTTTCAACATTTGGTGGTAAATACCACAAAACGGTATAGTGAATTGGCAGTTTCAGGATCGCATGCGATATTTAGGGAAAATGTGTCCAGACATCTGACATACTGCATGAGAGATGCTTTTGTGAATGCAACCCAGTAATTGATTCACCACAAGCAAATATTTGATGAAAGTCACATTCACTACTTTATAAATATATAAAAGCAGTTCATAGCACTCTGAGTAGCACACACATGCCTAAAGCTAACAGACACTGAAAGGAAGGTTCCATTTCCAAAATCTAACTTCTTCAGGATATTAGTAAATACATTTTAAGGATTTATCCCCGTAGGTCAGACATGAACAACAATCTGGCAACCATTAAGCGTTGTCCATTGTATGTGCACTTTAGGTTTTCAAAGCATTGGAGAAAAGGATTAAAAAGGGCTAGCTCCCCTGCTAGGTATTGAGGCATCTTTATTACTTCATTTTAATACAAAAGCCATTCAAATTTAATCCCATGGGGTCTAGACAAGTGTGACAGGAATGTTTTTTGACCTGAGTAGCCTGGGGTTATCATAGCCTGGGGTTTGTGTAGCCTGGGGTTATCGTATTTTGAAGTATATTCATCAAACTGATCTTGCTCATTGAAAAAAAATGACCTTACCCAGACCCTTTAAGCTTAGGATGACTATAAATGACCTCAAAAATGTTTCTATGTTTAGAAAATCCACAGGGTTCAGGGGTGCTGAGAGAAAAACGCTGTCAGTCTGCTTTTCAAGACACTTTTGAAAAGTATCTATTTCCACTACATTTCTAGCTGAAGTCATACAAGTTGCAGGTCGTAATTATGCAATATAAAAGAAATAGGTAACAGTTATATGTGCTATAGTTCCTTGTTTGTATTTTCTAATATATAGAGAAAATAATAAATAGAACTCCAGTGACTGGTTGTCCAATGATTCAGAACTTCAGTATGCTGTATGATTATTATTATATTATTATTATATAGGATTTATATAGCGCCAAAAGTTAGCACAGCGCTTTACAAAATGAATGTAGAAATAACAGTTACAATACAATTTGATACAAGAGAAAACAGAGGGCCCTGCTTGTTAGAGCTTACAATCTAGGAGGAAGGTTGAATGATACAAAAGGTAATAGCAGTGGGGGGATGAGCTGATGGAGGAAATAAAAAGGCAGTTTACTAGTTAGAAGCAGGATAGGGTTCTTTAAAGAGAAAGGTTTTCATGGATCGTCTAAAGGTGGATAGATTAGGAGATAGACAGATTGGGGTAGGGAGTTTCATAGGATGGGAGAAGCTCGGGGGAAGTCCTGGAGGCAAGCATGGGAGGAGGTGACACGGGAATTAGAGAGCAGAAGGTCCTGGGAGGATCGAAGAGAGCGGTTTGGTTGATATTTTGAGACCAGGTTAGTGATGTAGCTGGCTTTGTAAGTTGTTGTTAGTATTCTGACTTTTATTCGTTGGGCGAGTGGAAGCCAGTGGAGGGATAGGCAGAGAGGGGTAGCAGACACTGAACGGTTGGTAAGGTGGACGAGCCTGGCAGAAATATTCATGATGGACTGGAGGGGGATAGCCTATGTAAAGGTAAGGTAATGAGGAGGGAGTTGCAGTAGTCGAGGTCAGATAACCAGGGAGTGAATTAGGAGCTTTATGGTCATTTAAATGGACAGAAGTGGGTATTGCACATCTGTATTGTCATTACAGTTTAAAACAGGTACTGAGATATCAAATGATGGCAAATGAAAACACTTTTGTTTGGCACATATCAGTTCAGTACATCTCAAATATTGTATATCTGGAATAGTATGAATACTCTATCTAGATATACAGCACAAGAAAAAAATACAGGAATCTATCAGACCTAGAAGTAATCATGATAACCTTTTGCAGTGCTCAAAAACACTTTTCCTACATATACCTGATGACCCGATATGACAATAAATTTTCCTAGACCTCATTCTATTTACTTTAAATGATGCAAGTGTAAGCTTTCCCAATTGTATGTGCCAGCAGATTGACAGTGATCATAATGGTTGATTGGTAATGCCATAGTTAACCTTTTGCATACACAAACAACAGCTGCCACCACTTGTTTTAGCAAACACCATTTACTATATCTGCTGTAACAATTCTAACCCTTAGGAAATGCCTGTGACACTCAATGCCACGCAGACAGGAAGGTAACAGTGTTTAACAAATGGTAGAATTCTTTACAGAGAAAAGAATTCTTTAATTTCTTGTATAGAGCTTTTAGAGTATGAGCTTAATGATTTGGAAATATAATTTTAATAGAAGAAAGGACAACATAATTGCATACAAAACAGAAAATAAGCAAAAGCAAAATCAACAGGATTAAATATGTAAAAATGTACTTAACAAAGTGTGTCTCGTCGTTGGTTCCAGCAGAGCTCATTCTTCTGTCTGATGCATTAAGATCACCAGCTCTCATGATTGACCTTTTTGGCATGGTTTTGATGGAAAATTGAGATCTCCCAGCTGACAGCAGCATTTTGAGGACCCCCTAGAGAGGAAGTGGGAGTGCTGAAGTGGTTGATTATATGTCAGCAAACACTCCTTTAATGTCCTTTTTTTAACAATATTACTATTTCTAGAGGATCATGTTTTATAGTCTGACAACCAACATAATATTGCACAGAATGAAATCATGATTTGATAGATATCAGACATGATATTGATCTTGTGTACTGTATATTCTTCCTAGGAGATGTAATGTGTCTCATCCGCCTCACGAACACTTGGCATATGTGATATCAAACATTTATTTTCTATTACATTTGGGTAGATGCTTGTTATGAATGTAATTTCTTTTCATATAGGGATAATGGAATATAAATAGATTTTGGTAATGGCAGTAAAAAAAACCCTCCAGGCTGGAATGTGTATTCCTTTAACTGCTCTGTTTAAGTATTTTTGTCAGGCATTAAGACCTAGAGGTTTTAAGGCATTTAAATACTACTGTCAGGCTTGCTTATGAGATATCCTGCTAATGGGTTCCTTAATGAAAAAAAAATAACTGGATATTAACATTTATAGGTAATAACACCAGGAAGGAATTTGTTTTCCCCCCGCTGAAGCAAATTGGACCATGCCCTAGCGGGTTTTTTTCTTTCTCTGTATCAACTGTTGGTAGAGGATTCTGTATATGCATGTTTTCTAGTTATTTATTCTATTTATTTTTCTCACTATGTTGAACTAGATGGGCTTAAGTCTTTTTTCAACCTGATTAACTATGTAATGTCCTGGGTCTTTGGGTTTTGACCAAAATGTGTTAAGGTGACTTATGACCTCCTGATTTGTAACTGAATCTGACTGTGTTTAATCTGATGATTGTGTTGCTGATTTGTGAACTTTGGAAAAATAAGGACGGCACTGAGTAAATTAGGACTCACCATCCTCCTTACTTCTTGGGGCTCATCAGACCTCATTGTCACAGTGTTTATGGTTTAAAAAAATAGCATATGTTCCTATTAGAGAGATTTCCCTTTCACTTTCTGTCATGGTGACCACATTGAAGGTGATGATAATCCCACTGACATAACAGATGGAGGTGAAAAACTTACATAGGTGCTAACCTTTCCCCTAAAACCTGTAGTCACTGCATTATTGATACTTCAGTCACATGGGTTCTTATGTTACATTAATGACTATGTACCCTGGGTTTCAATGGAAAAAAATAATAGACTGTGAATACTTTTGTGGTAAATGTAGATACAGTGATGGGCACCTCTCATTAAAATTAGAAATCTGACATGAATATTTGTGAATGGCATTACCATAACATATACAGCATACATGGAATTATTTCAGAGTTTTGAACTATTTTTACAGTTAGAAATATGTAGTGCATGAGCTGTCTTTGCATATTGTTTACACTTATTTATGCCTCCTGCTTCTATTCCAAGACAATAAAGAAAAGGTCATTTTCTCACAGTTTGGCAAGACCTGTAGAGTAGCATATACACTGCTCAAAAAAAAATAAAGGAACACTTTTTAATCAGAGTTTAGCATCAAGTCATTTAAACTCCTGGGATATTGATCTGGTCAGTTAAGTAGCAGAGGGGGTTGTTAATCAGTTTCAGCTGCTTTGGTGTTAATTAAATTAACAACAGGTGCACTAGATGGGCAACAATGAGACGACCCCCCAAAACAGGAATGGTTTTACAGGTGGCAGCCACTGACATTTTTTTTCCCTACTCATCTTTTCTGACTGTTTTTCACTAGTTTTGCATTTGGCTATGGTCAGTGTCACTACTGGTAGCATGAGGCAATACCTGGACCCTACAGAGGTTCCACAGGCAGTCCAACTCTTCCCTGATGGCACATCAATACGTGCCATTGCTAGAAGGTTTTCTGTGTGTCCCAGCACAGTCTCAAGAGCATGGAGTGGATTCTAGGAGACAGGCAGTTACTCTAGGAGAGCTGGACAGGGCCACAGAAGGTCCTTAACCCATCAGCAGTATCTGCTCCTTTGTGCAAGGAGGATTGGGATGAGCACTGCCGGAGAACACCAGAATTAACTGGTCTGCCACTGATGCCCTGGGATTTTCACAGATGAGAGCAGGTTCACCATGTGCACATGCGACAAACGTGAAAGGGTCTGGAGAAGTCATGGAGTACATTATGCTGCCTGTAACATCTTTTAGTTATATGATCGTTCAGCATGACCGTTTTGGTGGCGGGTCAGTGATGGTCTGGAGAGGCATATCTATGAAGGGACACACAGACCTCTACAGGCTAGACAATGGCACCCTGACTGCTATTACGTATTGGAATGAGATCCTCGGACCCAATGTCAGACCCTGTGCTGGTCCTGGGTTCCTCCTGGTGCACCATAATGCCCGGCCTCATGTGGTGAGAGTATGGAAGCAGTTCCTGGAGGATGAAGGAATTGATAGTATTGAATGGCCTCCACGCTTGCCTGACCTAAATCCAATAGAATACCTCTGGGATATCATATTTCGGTCCATCCGACGCCACCAGGTTGCACCTCAAACTGTCCAGGAGCTCAGTGATGCCCTGGTCAAGATCTGGAAGGAAATACCCCAGGACACCATCCATCATCTCATTAGGAGCATGCCCCGACATTGTCAAGCATGCATAGAAGCACATGGGGGCCATACAAACTAATGAGTACCATTCTGAGTTGCTGCAATGAAATTTCAGCAAAATGGATTAGCCTGCTGCATCATTTTTTCACTTTGATTATCAGGGGGTGTCTTTGAATTCAGTCATCTGTAGGTTGATAATTTTCATTTCCATTAAATGTTGGGACATCCTTACCTTCCTAACACATTACCCAGTCCACATCAGTATAGATATCCAGCATGGTATTTTTCCCCATTGAGATCTGTTGTGTTTTCAAAGTGTTCCTTTAAGTTTTTTGAGCAGTGTGTTACATCATCATCTGGATTTGTAATGCCCATGGAAATCTTACAGAATTGGGAATTCTGGTGAACATATTTAACCACAGTTGACCCAGAGAGATCAAACAGACCACTATTTGGTCAGCTTGCCAGCAAAAAAAAAAAAAACATACAAATTTAATATACTAGCACATTCACTTTGTAGACATCACATTATAGGGGAAAACTCTCTGTGATGGAAACAGAACAAATTTCCACTAATTAAGACCAAAAACAAAAGCTCTCCCAAGAGGATACATTTGGGTGTGGAAGCTGGGGAAACGAGGAGGTATAGTATACAGCACGGCTATGGAAACAGTGAGAGGCATTCTATTCCAGACAGGCTCTGTGCAGCATTGTGCAAGCATGTATCATTGTAAATCATATGAAACAATACTTTTCTACATCCTGAATATTGGTTAGATTGAGACACTGCCATTTTTTGCAAATTATCCATCAAAACCCCTCTCTGTTCAAATGTACTCATATTGATAATAATAAAAACCCTAATAATACCGTATAGCCCAAACTCTTCTGCTGGAGTGCAGAAATGAATGACAATAAGATCTAAAGCTATGCATTGTAACAATCACCGGAATCAGTGGAATTGAGAATCTTCCCCAGATTAACTTTGTTATTTTTTTAAAACATTAAAGTATTACTATGCGCAAAATAAAAAAAAATCACATATATGATGCAGTCTGTCAATAGCATTAACACAATGTTTGTATTTTTTATACCTGTATATCATGCCAATCCCTCCACTTCCTTTAACAGTCCAAGCTGTCTAGCAAAACTTTCAATTACAGTAGCTGAGACAAATCATTACCGCTGACACTGATGCTAACAGTGGTCAGCCTTTATTTGTATGGCTTGAAGCTTATTTAAACCCCTAAACTGTTTTCTTTGTTAACCTCCCTAGCGGTATTCCCGAGTGTAGCTCGGGGTAAAATGTCTATACCAAAAGCAGTAACCCCGAGCTACACTCGGGCTTACCATGCGGTGCTGCATAGGGATTTCCTGCAGAGCTTACCTTGTCTTTCGCTCCCGCGATGTGTTCCCTGCAGCGTCCCCGGCAATCTCCTCCGGCCGATGCCGGCATCCGGCTTCTGTGTTCCGGTCCCTGTGACGTCGGGACGTACGGGCGCCGGAACCGGCGGGAAATTTGAAAATTTTAAAAAATGTCATTTTTTTCTAAACGAATTTTACATAGTAAAACATTGCTGTTTCAAACCATTTCACATACATTTTGTCCGGCGCCCTGTCTGCATTTTGACTGTTTTTTCTGCCTGGAAACTTAGAAAAGTTCATGGCGTCCAAAAAGCGTCCCTTCAGGTCAAAAGCGGGTTTAGACCAGCTAGAGAACAGTGATAGTAAATTAGAACCACTTGCAGAACTGAGTGATAATGATTTGTGGGGAAATTCATCATCAGACACGAAAAACGACACAGAAAACGATTTTGCGACTTTGCTCAGTGATGAGCGAACTTGGAGCTATATTTCAAATTTCAGTGTTTTTGGTTTGATTATATTATTGAATTAAATGTAATATTATTATTTTTTATGATTATTTATTAAATTATATTTTATGATTTCGTGTTTCAAATTTTATCATACCCAGGATGTTTAATAGACTCTTGTTCGGACAGATTTCAGTGAGTTGATCCTAAAAATTACAGCCTACAATAAAAAAACTACATATTTCCATGCAAAAACATGTACCGCTTTCAGCACCAAAAATCTGAAATAATTATACCGCTAGGGAGGTTAAGGCTTTTTAACTATATTTTACCCAGAGCCAGCGCAAATATAAGGCGGCTTACGCAGCTGCCTTAGGGTACCAGCGTAGGGGAGGGGCAGTAAAATCTGAATCCTCAGCCACTTACTGGTCTTTACCCATTCTGCAGACATGTTTTTTTCTTTTTACACATGTCTGCATGTGTGTACTTTAGTAAAATTGACTGTCATGTGGAAGTGATACAAGCGGCTGTGAAACCGACCATCACTTCCAAAAGCACTGTTCTAATGTGCTGCCCCCCTGCAACCCCCCCGGTATGTTTACCGGGCTACGCTGTCCCACCTGCGGGCCTGGTGCAGTCATGGCTAGTGTTGCTGGGAAGGTTGGTAAGACCTTGGTCCACTGAGCTTCTCTCCTGTGCACAGAACAGGAAGTGACATGTATGACATCCCTTTCTTGTCATGAGCTGTCAATTAGTGGGATCAATGTCCAGGGAAGCAGCTGATGTAACACCAGGGGGTGTACGAGCTTTGTCCTTCGTACACAGCTGATCACATGTTCAAGCAGGGGGCCAATCAGAACCACCTTTTACATGTGACCAGCTGTGTCCAATCACAGCTGATAACATATAAACAGGAAATGCCAGTTATCACCAGTCCTCTCCTCACGTTGACAGCACATGAGGAGAGGAGAGACGGTAAGTGGCATTTCTCAAGGGTACATCTACACTGATAAACAGGGAACTGAGCATCAGTGCCCTGATGATCAGTATAGCCCCATGAGTGCGGTCAATAGTGCCCATCAGCGCTGGCTTTCAGTGCCCATCTGTGCAGGCTTTCAGTGCCCACCAGTGCCAATCTCTATTGACTGTCAGTGCCCTTCTGTGCTGGCTTTCAGTGCTGGCCTTTCAGTGCCTTCTCAGTGATGCCTGTCAGTGCCCATCGGTGCCGCCTATCAGTGCCCATAAGTGCCTCCTATCAGTGCCCATCAGTGCAGCCCATCAGTGTGGCCTATCAGTGCCCATCAGTGTCACCTATTAATGCCCATCAGTGCCCATCAGTGTCACTTATCAGTGTCACCTATCAGTGCCCATTGGTGCTGCCCATCAGTGTGGCCTGTCAGTGACCATCAGTGTCGCCTATCAATGCCCATCAGTGCCGCATATCAGAGCAGCCTCATCAGTGCCTCCTCATCAGTGCCCATCAGTGCAGCCTATCAGTGCCCATCAGTGCAGCCTCATCAGCGCACAGCAGTGAAGGAGAAAAATCACTTATTTACAAAACTTTTTAACAGAAACTAAGAAAAAAATTTGTGGTCTTTTTTTTGTTTGTTTAGCAAAAAATAAAAAGCCTAGTGGTGAATAAATACCGCCAAAAGAAAGCTCTAGCTGTCTCAATAAATGATAACAATTTAGTTTGGGTACATTGTTGCATGTCCGTGCAATTGTCATTCAAATTATGACAGCACTGGAAGCTGGCAAGTAGAAAATATTTACATTCTTGATCCTTCTGTGTTACATTTGCTACAGTTTTGTTAAAAACATTCATTTGACTTGACTATGAGTCTGTTAATATTTTTTAATATTGAAGATGTCAAAGCATCAGTAGATTCATGCATGTGGTTCTGAATCCTGCCTGCACTCACTGAGCAACCATCAGCAGCTGTCTGAGCGATTATTTGTTCTTAGCCTCTGCTGAGAATATCGCCTCAGTCACAAAGATGTTCAGGAATTTCATGTAGTGTGCCTGTTAGCCAATTTAACCTGAGGTCTGCCTGGCCTCATTGTTGGATTGTCTTCAGCTCGAATTCCAGTGTTCTGAGTTTCTGAAAACCTGCTAACCTTGTTACTGACCCAGCTACGAGTGACACTTCTCTTCGGATTGCCCTTACCTGTTATGTCTGCTGCTCATCTGTGTTATTGACTCTGGCCTGGACTTCTGACCATGATTCTGCCTCCTGACTTGGTACCTTGCTGTCAGCACGTTGACAACTCCTGCCTGTCCCCAACCTTGACCCTGATTGTGATTCTGTACCTATTTGCTCAGCTGCTGCAGACACAGCTTGTGATCTTACTCCATACTGCCGCTGGGTGGATCCCTCTGTTTCCAAGCTCAAGTTCACTGCTCCAGCTTCCTGGCACCTGCACCCTTCTGTTGCCCTAGCGGTCCCTGTCTCCACTACCAGGGGTGCTTGGATGGGAATTGTGCAAGAAGCCATCTTAATCATTTCAGGCTTCACAGTCAGGTACATGATAAAAGGAAACAGAAAACAGCTTTAATAAGATAGAGAAAAGGCGTCTACACAGAGCACATACTAAGGGCTGGAAATAGGAGGGTATGTACTATGAGGGTATGTACTACAAAAAATTGTACTTCATCCAATTTGAGATACTTGCAATTTAACCTCACAAGCGGTATGATTATGTCAGTATTTCTGTGCTCAAAGCAGTACATTGTTTTCAATGGAAATATGTTGTTTTCTTATTGTAGGCCTGTAATTCTTAGGAATAACTCATTGAAATCTGTTTAAACAGGAGTCTAGTAGACATCCTTGGTGCAATAAAGTTTAATGAATTAAATCATAAATTCTAATATAATAAAAAATAATAATATAATAATAAATTAAATAATGTAATCAAATCAAACACACGGAACTCTGTCCAAACAATATTATATAGACACTGCATATTCTAGAAAACATAACGAGTGTGGTATATTTTGAAACACGGGACTGCACAAAGTGCGACATCCCAATCAGGACAGTTGAACCTTGTTTCCTTGCGGATTTTTTGTCCACTCTCATCTCGCCGAGAGAAACATACCACGCACATCCATGTAGGTGCTGCCTTTTTTTGGGTTGGTGGGATGTGGTCCATAAATTGACGTCCAGTCAGGCGTTCTGGGTTGACAACTCCCACAGCACGTTGTCTGGATCTACTCATAGACACTGATGGTGTTTTTAATGCTTGAGGAAAATGGATTCCGCCACTTTCCAGATAAAGTCCGCATGAACCACAGGCTTGTCACTGTTTTTGCGGAACAGAATATAGGCATTCCACAAGCACTGTTCCAGGAGATGCCGGAAAATCTTTTTGTAGTATTTCCTCTGCTGCTTTCTCATCGCTGGATAGAATGTCATAGCTTGGTCAGCTCCGTCGACACCTCCCATGGTGCTGTTGTAGTCAATAACAACCTGAGGCTTCTGGATGTTTTCCCCACCTTTTGTTTGTACCATCACTGTGGAGGCATTGTGAATGGTACTCATTTGGCACACATCCATCTTGTCCCACCATCTCAGTGCAATCGTTTTGCCTTTCTGCCAGACAACTAATTCTCCCGACTTCAGTTTGTTTTTTGCAAACATCGATGGCAGGTTGCGCCGGTTAGCTTGAACAGTTCCATATGCATCTCTTTTGTGCTGAAGAAGAACCTCGTAAAGTTCTGGAGAGGTTTAGAAACTGTCTGTCGTTACACAGTAGCCTTGGTTAAGCAGAGGCTCAATCAGAGACAGGACGGAAGATGTTGCCATTCCGTAGTTGCTGTACTTGGGATCAAATTTTGTGCCTTTGCCGGTGTATATAACTGTGTTCCATATGTAGCTGGTAGAGGACTCACACAGCAGGTAGCATTTGACGTCAAATTGTGCTCTCTTGGACGCAATCCAGCTGAGCCTTCCTTTGTAGGCCATTAGACTTTCATCTATGCTAATGTCTCTCTCTGTCACATAGCTCTGCTGGAAATTTCTTATAATTTTTTGCTAGAGTTCCCAAATTTTTTATAGCTTGGGAGCCGGATGAGTCGATTCATCAAAATCCTCATTATTTGCGAAGTGCAAAAATTTCATAATAAGGGAAAAGCTGTACTTTGACATGACTGTGCCAAAGAACGGTGTGGTGAGCATTTTGTTTGTGGTCCAGTACTACTTCTGCAGCGGTTTCCCCACCACTCCTTGCAGCATAATTAGGCCAAGAAACAGCCAAATGTCCTCTTTGGTCACAGGTTCCCACTTTCTGCTTCGTGAAAACCTGCTGTGTGAAGCAGCTAGTTGTTGCGCTGCATACCTATTTGTCTCCATCACGATAATTTCAATAACCTCATTGGTCAGAAACAATTCCAAGTACACCAAGGGGTTGTCACCTTCAATGTGGATTTTCACACCAGGTGCACCAGTAAACGGAAATCTTGGTGACGCTGGCCTATCACAATCAGTAGTGCACCACGTGCGCAGATCACTCACGTCAATCTCAGATTCGCCGCTGTCCTCACTTTCGGTGTCTGAAGACAAATCACCACATGAGTCGCTATCGCTCAAGTCAAGTAGCTCCTCACTGTCACTGTTTGCTAGCTCATCATAAACCGCTTTGGCACTAGTGAGGAGCTTTTTGGAAGCCATGAGTGCAAAACAGTTTTTAGTCACAGAAACTGAAAAACTGCACTATGGAAATATCTGAGGTAAAGTTACCATGTATGCACTAGAGTAACACTTTATTTCGACACTGATCTAGTTTTATAACTCCCGCCTCCCGCAAGCACTGCCCCCAATGGTACAGCACGGCAGGTTCATGCTGATCACACTGATCAGCGTGAGATACAAGGGAAGCAGGGAAGGAGACAGGGGACGGACAGAGGGGTTGGCTGCATGCGTCTCAGGACCCGGAACACAGATCAGGGCCAGGTGCTTAGTTTGCAGTGACCCAGAGTCTGGCTCGGGGTTATCACTTATGACAGCTGGATTTAACCCCAAGCCAGACTCAAGAAAATTGCTAGGGAGGGTTAAGCCTAAATAAATAGAAATTAGGTATGCAGTTAGACTTTAACAACTATTTTCATAATGTCACCTTCTCTTTAGCATTAAAATATTTGTGCAGGGCATCTAAACATAACTGAGCAGTTCAATGGGCACCAGAGTTAGACCTAGTGTTCTCAGGAATCAGCTCTTAATAACAGAACTTCTCACAAACTCTCCTCTGCTATAACAAGTTTTAGCAAAGTTGGTTGCGTGGTTACTTGGCTATGCCAGCATAAAGAAACTGGAGTGGAGATGCAGGATCACAATTTTTAGTCTGTGTTACAGTTGCAAGAAAAAGTATGTGAACCCCTTGGGATTACGTGGAGTTTTGCATGAATTAGGCATAAAATTTGCTCTGAACGTCATCTAAGTCACAACAATAGAAGAACACAGTGTGCTGAACATAATACTACACAAACATTAGATGTTGCCATGGTTTAATTGCACATAACATGTAAAAATTCACAGTGCAGGGAGGAAAAAGTATGTGAGGCCCTAGCTTAATGACTTCTTCCAGAGCTAATTGGAGCCAGGAGTGAGCCAACCTTGACTCCAATCAGTGTGATGATATTGGATGTGTTGCTGAAAGCTGTCCTGCCCTTAAAAAACGCACACCTGTTTTGGGTTTACTGGTTTCAAGAAGCACTGTCTGATGTGAACCATGCCTCTCAGAAAAGAGCTCTCAGAAGACCTACAATCAAGAATTGTTGACTTGCATGAAGCTGGAAAGGGTTACAAAAGTATCTCCAAAAGCCTTGATGTTCATGTGTCCACGGTAAGACAGACTGTCTACAAATGGAGAAAGTTTAGCACTGTTGCTACTCTCCCTAGGTGTGGTCATCCTGTAAAAATCACTGCAAGAGCACAGTGCAGAATGCTGCATGAGGTAAAGAAGAATCCCAGAGTGTCAGCTAAAGACCTACAGAAATCTCTGGCACATGCTAACATTTTTGACACATCTACAAAAAGGAAAACATTAAACAAGAATGGAGTACATGGGAGGACACCACGGAGGAAGCCATTGCTGTCCAAAAAGAATATTGCAGCACGTTTGAAGTTTGCAAAAGATCACCTGGATGTTCCACAGCACTACTGGCAAAATATACTGTGGACAGATGAAACCAAGATTGAGTTGTTTGGGAAGAACACACAACACTATGTGTGGAGAAAAAAAGGCACAGCACACCAACATCAAATCCTCATCCCCACTGTAAAACATGGCGGAGGGAGCAACATGGTTTGGGGCTGCTTTGCTGCCTCAGGGCCTGGACGGATTGCTGTCATTGATGGGAAAATGAATTCCAGAGTTTATCAAGACATTTTGCAGGAAAACGTATGACCATCTGTCCACCAACTGAAGCTCCGCAGAGGATGGGTGATGCAACAGGACAATGACCCAAAGCATACAAGTAATTCAACAAAACAATGGCTGCAACAGCACAGAATACGCCTTCTGGAGTGGCCCAGTCAGAGTCCTGACCTCAACCCGATTGAAATGCTGTGGCATGACCTTAAGAGAGTGATTCACACCAGACATCCCAAGAATATTGCTACACTGAAACTGTTTTGTGAAGAGGAGTGGTCCAAAATTACTCCAGATCGTTGTGCAGGTCTGATCTGCAACTACAGGAAACGTTTGGTTGAGGTTATTGCTTCCAAAGGAGGGTCAACCAGTTATTAGGTCCAAAGGTTCACATACTTTTTCCTTCCTGCACTGTGAATGTTATGTGCAAGTAAACCATGGCAACATCTAATGTTTGTGTAGTATTATGTTCAGCAGACTGTGTTCTTCTATTGTTGTGACTTAGATGACGTTCAGAGCACATTTTATGCCCAATTCATGCAAAACTCCACGTAATCCCAAGGGGTTCACATACTTTTTCTTGCAACTGTAAATAAAATATCTTGTATTTGTAAATTAGGAGGAAAAGGACAGGCTTCGATTGCTGATCTTCTTCCAAAAATGCTAGTTACTTGGCTGTCTGACTGCAATACATTTTGGTTCACTGGCTGCTAATACAGTATATGGTCAGAGAGTGAAGCCCAGAACAGTCCAGTATATGGAAGTTTAATGCTGGATGTTGTCCTTTTTTAGAATGGCTGAAATGCAAGTAAAATATGTTCTCGTGTGCTACTTCCCTTTTTAAATTTTCAGATAAATGAAAATTCTGAACTTCACATTCCTAAAAATTTACTTTTATCATTATGCCAAAATGTACAGTAAGTATAATTTTAATTCCCCTTTTGCTAGCCTCGGCTCTTGCTGTCATTGTGGCACAACAATGCTTACTGTATATTTCAATGTTTCTAAATGATGCCAAATACTTTCTCCTGTATATCAATGCAGATCCATTTGTTTTGCCTCCTAAATTTACACAACCCTGACTCATGATTTTCTTTACTGTTAGTAGATTATAACTTAACATAGTTATAATATTAGTTCTAACTTCACATATAACAATTTAGTGCATGAAGCAAGACTGGAGCACATCTGCAGTCAAGCATATCTTTTTTCGGAGATATAGTGATGGCAGAATTTCCATAAGAAATTCTAAGCACTCTACCTCCAAGCAAAACCTTTATTTTTTATATAGTATGGAAATATTAGAACTTTTTTTTAGCTTTTTAGTGCTCTTTTGGTCTTTGCTGGGGACATTTTTACTCTCAGGTTGTCCCAATCTCTGCTGTCACTAGAAATTATGGGAATTTTCATGCAGGCAGCAGTAAAAACTGGACAAAGATTCTATTTTTTTTTTATTCCCACTTAATTAAAAAATTGCTAGGACAGAAAGTGAGGGCCACTGATTCCCAAAACAAATTTATTCTTAAGACTAAACACTAATGTAAATGTATTCTTGCCAATAAACTTCAATGCTAATTATTATTGCCACTGAATACCAAAGTCAATTTACTCTTGCAACAAAATGCCAATGCTAATTTAACTTTGCCACTGAAATTCAATGCAAGTTTATTTTTCCTACGATTTCCCCTTCTTAGGAAAAAAAAGTATATAAAAACCTTACAGTGGTTTATACCTTTCCACCCTTTGTACAAAACAAAAGAAATATGTTCTGGTTAGCGTTCCACTGTAATGATAGCTGTTGGTTCAGAAACAAATTAGACTATTTTACCAAGCTCTAATTATAAATCATCATATTTGGCAAACAATAACTCTATACTGGACGAGGGTACATGTCCCTACGCACCAAATAGCCAATTAATAAATAAAAAATAAAATATATCAAATGTAGCCTTTATTAGGTTTTAATAAAGGTTACATTTTAGATTTATTAACTGGCTAATTGGTGCGTAGGGACACGCACCCTCGTCCAGTATAGAGTCAGAAATAAATTAGGTTGATTGAACCCCTTTATGATCAGAGGTCATTGACACCTACCACATTTATAAGCTTCAGGATGCATCAGTGAACTTGGCAATTATTCTAATAAATACCCTGCTTATGTTTTTATTAATTTTTTTTTAGCAGTAGCGCTATGTTTTTATCTAATTAATATTATGTTTGTGACTAGTTTTTATTTAAATGTATTTATGAGCTGACAAATTAACAAAAATTTGAAAAATGCATTTTTAGGTATTTTACATGTAACAATTCTTAATCAAAATTTTAAACTTTTACATTTTTGCAATAATTTTAAGACCACTAAACATTTTAACACATTCTAATGATTTATAACATTACTTCTTTCTCTGTGCACTTTACAACACAGAAATAAAGGGCAGAGTGACATCTGCTGTCTATAAACAAACTTCTCTGGCCTTAAGGTGATCCCAATGTTTGGCTCTCTGAAACCATCGTAAAATCTTGACAGTCACTGAACCAACATTTTCTGAAGGAAGTTTATAGCTCTCTATTTTTTTTTTAGCATGGGTTTCCTTAAGTGTAGAGAAAAGGAACACAAATGTGTCCTCTTCATCATCCTAAAGCCTAATTTTCAAACTATGGGTCCTTAGCTCTTTTACTGCAATATTGAGTTTTACCATTAATAAAATCAAATCTCAAGCTTTCCTTAAAAAGTATGGCCAAAGCTTTTTTGGCTGTAGTTTTCATGTGGGTCACACCGGGTGTTTGCCCTGTGGGCCGGGGCCGTGTGTCCTAAGAAGAGCGGCATGTTGAGGACTGCGCACAACAGGAGGTAAGCGACAACCATGGTCTGGACAGGGCTAAAACAAACTGCTATGTGGTCATGCCTACAGCAGGGCCGTCACCAGCAAACTAGGAGGTGCAGGAGAGATGGCTCCAGTAACACACAGGAAGCGCCGCAGGGGAACACACACCTCTTGGGCCAGCTGCTGAAGATACTGCTGCAATGGCGGGACAATGGTAGGCTCTCTCCTAACACAGGTAGGCACAAAGTGACAGCTGCACAGGGTAGGAAGGCGAGTGCACTGATCCAGTTTGTGTTACAGCCAAAGAGTCCCACTCTGTAGCGGAAGTGGGGGCAGGATGTCTCTTTGCTTGATTGGGCTGTCTTTTTGCTGGATTGGGCTCTCTTTTTGCTGGATTAGACTCTATCTTTGCTATATGGGGATGTATTTTTGCTGGATTGGGTTGTCTCTTTTTTATATGAGGCTGTCTCTTTGCTAGATTGGACTATCTCTTTTTATATAAAGATGTCTCTTTGCTGGATTTGGATGTTTCTTTGCTATATGGGGATGTATCTTTGCTGGATTGGGCTGTCTCTTTGTTATATAGGGCTTTCTCTTTGCTGGTGTCTGGAAACTAGTGCATCTAATGCTAATTCTTCTGCAGCTCATGGCTCATGCTAATTTTTCTGCAGCTTATGCAAATTCTTCTGCAGCTCATGCAAATTCTTCTTCAGCTAATGCTAATTCTCATGCAGCTACTGCTCATTCCCATGCAGCTAATGCTTGTGCATGTCTACCAGCACACAGACAAGCCCAGGCTAATATCCAGCATGCACTGACATGTAGGCGCATTTCTATGAGCCATCGCACATTGGCGTGCACATCCTCCTGCATTGGCACCAAGCTGCCTATTTAAAGGAGACTCTGCTGTGTACTAATTGCTGGGTGTTCTTCAGCTTTCTGTGACCCATGTTGGACCCATGTCCTTTGTTGCTGTTTGTACTGACTGATCTGTTTGTACTGGCTGACCTGGCTTGCTCCTGACCTTGCTCTGTAATCAATACAGTGCCCCTGTACAGTGCAGTCCCCTGTATATCACAGTGCCCTTTACTTTACAATGCGGTGGACCAACTTTGTGAATATCCCGTCAAACCCCCCCCCCCCCTCGAAAGCCTGGGGTTGAATTCCAAAAGGCACTCTGCACTCTGCAAGTACAGTTGCTCCCGGGCTTGGTAAATGAGGTAAAGCTTCACTCTGCAAAGAATACCCAATCATGTGCAAGGACATGATTGGATGATGGAAATCAGCAGAGCTTCATTTACTAAGCTCTGGAGCAATTGCTCTTGCAGAGTGCAACTGCATTTTGCACAGTCTATTTGCCTTTAGTGAATCTACCCCCAAGTGCTCTTAATTGAGAAAAGTGCACACTATAGAGGGATATGTTTTGTTCGTATTTCATGTCTGAGCTTTACAACCACTTTAACCTCTTCCATACCGGGCACTTTTACCCCCCTTCCTGCCCAGGCCAATTTTCAGGTTTCAGCGCTCTCACACTTTGAATGACAACATTGTACCCAAACTAAAATTTCATAATTTTCTTCACACAACTAGAGCTTTCTTTTGGTGGTATTTAATCACCACTGGGGGTTTTCTTTTTTGCTAAATTAACAAAAAAAGACCCAAAATTTTGAAAAAAAAAACATGTTTTTCTTTGTTTCTTTATAAGTTTGCAAATAAATAATTGTTCTTCATAAATTTAGGCCAAGATGTATTCTATTACATGTCTTTGGTGAAAATAACCCACATTAGTATTTATTATTTAGTCTGTAGGAAAGTTATAGAGTTCACAAACTATATCTGAATATTGATCGGATATATCTGAAAATAGATCAATCCTGAAGTACTGACAGCCAATCTAATTTCTTGAGGTCCAAGAATGTCAGAACAGTACAGATATCCATCAAATGACCCCTTTTTGCAAAGTAGACAGTCCGACGTACTTCATAAGAGGCATGGCGAGTCTTTTTGAAGTTGTAATTATTTTGTCATCATTTTTCGGAAATGAAGAAATAAAAAAAATGATTTTCACTATTTTATTTTTTTACATACTGTCACCAGTGCAGTACAGCATCATCATATAACTGGCATGGCGGTGATCAGGGACACTGACTGGTGAGAGTACAAAAAAATGGTACTTTTTTTATTTTTTATTATTTTTTATTAAATGTTTTCTCTTTTTTTAAGATTATTTTTCATATTTCACTATGACCTAAGTAGTACAATGCTACCATAGTAACATTGTACTACTTTGGGGAAGTGATCAGTATTTTTTTTCTTTACACAATTTGCTTATAGCAAAGAATTACTTTGCTATAAGCAAGCATTTACCTGAGTGAAATCGATTCATTCAGGATTTTATTTTTCTTAACTGTGATTTGGCCACAGCTAATCACAAGACACAGCTGGGCTGTGATTGGCCCAGCTTGTGCATGTGATCGCTGTGACCATTCACAGCTAGCCACACTTGTATACAATGGATGGCATGAAAGGAAGCCATGCATTGTATACAACTGTCATGTGACCTGCTGTGATTGGTCACAGCAGGTCACATGGTACTGGCAAAGGGGCTGGTACACAGATCTGTCATCGGCCGTGTCTGAGGTACACGGCTGGTGAGAGATCACACCGCTACGCGGCTCTGCAGGCAGGCAAACTGTTCATGCCTGAAGGACGCCATATGGCGTCCACCCAGAGGGACGAGCTGCTCGCCCGGCCGCCATCTGGCTATAGGCCGGGCGGCAACTGGTTAATGATCAGCAGTCATGTGATCACTGAGTTCTTGGTCTTAGAACCAATATGGAACAACTGCAGTATCACACTAATGCTGCAGCAAAGATGTGAGTATTATCATTATTATTTTTATTAATATTACTATTATTATTATACAGAATTTATATGCTGCCAACAGTTTGTGCAGTGCTTTACAAAATGAAGGCAGACAGTACAGTTACAAAACAATTTGGTATAAGAAGAATCACAGAGCCCTGCTTGTATGTGTGTTTTTTTTAAACCCATACTTCTCCTTTAATTAATGTGCACTATTAACAAGATTCATTTTACTTACTATAAAATATTTACTCATATAGTGAAAATACATTTTATAATTCCAGCAAATATTTTGTCCTTAAAAAAGTGTGTTAAAGTTGGCATGAAACCCACGTAACGCTACAGTTAAATAAATTCATAATGCATGTTACATCTGTTTTGTGTAGGTGTCATTTTCCATGTAATTTTCAGCCTGTTCTGCAGTAAAATTGTAATTTCACGCCATTATAAATAGAAATATTATCTCCTACTCAGTTTTAATGTAGTGCTCATATGTACAGTGCAATAAGCCATAATGATTAGTCAGGTTTATTTTAACCGCTTCCCAACCACCCTATAGCAGAACTACTGCTACAAGGCAGCAGGGCTGTGCAAAATCACGTGTATATATATATATATACGTGATTTTGTATTTCCGGGCAGGGGGCACGTGCGCGCCACCCTACCCGTGCCGCCATCACCGGAGATTCCTCGCTGGCACCTGGTGATCGTTGAGGAACAGTGACAGAGGAGAGGTCTGTATGTAAACAACACAGATCTCTCCCCTGTCAGCTCCAGCACACTGCTTTGTATTGTTCTGCATAGCACTGCTTACACAGTAAAGCACACACAGACAACACAGTAAAACACCACACAGTTAACCCTTTGATCGCCCGGGATGTTAACCCCTTCCTGCCCAGTGTCATTAGTATAGTGTCAGTGCTTTTTATTAGCACTGATCACTGTATTAGTGTCACTGGGGATGTCAGTGGTAGTTAGTCAGTTCCCCCCCAGTGTCAGAATGCCCGCCACAGTCCCACAGTCCAGCTATAAGTTGCTGATCGCCGCCATTACTAGTATTAAAAAAAGAAAAAAAATTCCAGTATACTGCCATTTGTAGATGCTATAATGTTCACGTAAACCAACTAATTTGCACATATTGGGATTTTTTTTTAGCAAAGACATGTAGCAGAACACATTTTGGTCTATAAAAATTTATGATGAAATTTGATTTTTTACTGGATTTATTTTATAGCAAAAAGTCAAAAATATATTTTATTTTTCAAAATTGCCCATCTTTTTTTGTTTATAGCGCAAAAAATTCAAAATGCACAGGCGATCAAATACTCCCAAAATAAAACTCCATTTGTGGGGAAAAAGGGCATAAATTTCATTTGGGTGCAGTGCTGCATGACTGCGCAATTGTTAGTTAAAGTAATGCAGCGCTGTATCGCAAAAAATGGCCTGGTCAGGAAGGTGGGTTAATCCTCTGGAGGGCAAAAGCCCAACTCCAGGAAAAATGGAATTTAAATAGTGGATTGTGCATCAGTTATTTTACTCAGTCTTGACACCAAACACCTCAATTTAAATATAGAACCTTTGGTCCATTGGGACTTGTGACACCATAAAATGAGGAATACTTCAGTTTATTGTGTTCATTGGCTATGCCCTATATACAGTTAGCTTTTCTCTTTGTATTTACTAGAATACCAGTTTTTAGGTCTGTTGAATAAGCCCTGTATCTAATTTGTACCATATCGTCTATGATGATTATAGAGGGATATAGAGGGTGATTTGGCATTCTCCTTTTGCCATCAGCATTATGAGTTGGATATTTGACCACCCTTGTCCTTCCGATTTAAGCCATTAAAATCTTGGACCATGCAGCCTCATCTTGGATATCAGTATTTTATGACTGCTCTGATTAATATTGATTGCTCAATTCCCTTGTAATTACCAAAATGGTAATTATATGAATGTTATTGATACATTTCTTATATGTTTATTTAGAAATTCTCCTTGTATTTATGCCCATTAACTAGTTGCCAACCACAGATAGCCGAATGACGGCTGCACTGCGGCCGGCCAGTTCTGGATGGACGTCATATGACGTCCTCCGAGAACGCGCTCTCCTGCGCGCCCCAGGGGGCGCGCACCCGGCGATCTCCGTGATCGCTGTGTCCTACGGACACAGCTGATCACGTGCTGTGGTAAAAGGCCAATCACAGCGGCCTTTTACCGCGTGATCAGCGGTGTCCAATGACACGCTGATCACAGGGAAATGCAATTGCCGGTTCTCAGCTGCACTTTCCTGCCGAGAACCGGCAGTTGTCAGAGCGAGGATCAGCACCGATCATCAGGGCACTGATGATCAGTGCCCTGATGATCGGTGCCCAGCAGTGCCACCCACAAGTTCCGCCCACCTGTGCCCAGCAGTGCACCCACTAGCTCTGCCCACCTGTGCCCAGCAGGTCACCCACCTGTGCCCAGCAGTGCACCCACCTGTGCCACTCTGCAGTGTCACACACCTGTGCCCACAAGTGCCACCTACCTGTGCTTACCAGTGCCACCCACCTGTGCCCACCCACCTGTGCCCACCAGTGCCACCCACCTGTGCCCACCCACCAGTGCTGCCCACCAGTGCCACCCATCAGTGCAGCCCAGCAGTGCTGCCAGTCAGTGCCACCAGTCAGTGCCCAGCGGTTGTGCCAGTCAGTGCCGCCAGTCAGTGCCCAGCAGTGATGCCAGGCAGTGCCGTCTATCAGTACCCATCATCAGTGTCACCTATCAGTGCCGCCTATCAGTGCTGCATATTAGTGCCGCCTATCCGTGACACCTCGTTAGTGCTGCCTATCAGTGCCGCCTATCCCTGCCACCTCATTAGTACTGCCTATCAGTGCCCTTAAGTGCTGCCTATCAGTGCCCATCAGTGCCGCCTATCAGTGCCCATCAGTGCTGCCTTATCAACGCACATCAGTGAAGGAGAAAAATTACCTGTTTGAAAATTTTTATAATAGAAACAAAGAAACTTTTTTTTTCAAATTTTTTGCACTTTTTTTGTTTATAGCGCAAAAAGTAAAGCGCCCAGTGGTGATTAAATACCACCAAAAGAAAGCTCTATTTGTGAGAAAAAAATGATCAAAATTTAATATGGGTACAATGTTGCATGACAATTAAAGTGCGGCAGCGCTGAAAGCTGAAAATTGGCCTGGTAAATAAGGGGGTATAAGTGCCTGGTAGGCAAGCGGTTAAAAAACACCAAAAAGTGGAATGATCAATACGTTTTGGGGTAACTTTTGGTAATTTTGTTGTAATGTGAAGGAAAATTTCCTTGCAATATCTATCAGAGCCAATGTTTTTAAAGATAATGTATCTTTTACAAATATTTCTTTGTAATAAAGTATATGATTAAAAAAAATATGTTTGCTGCATTAAAGTTCCATAGGGGGATTCTTTATTTACAATTATGTTGGGGACGAGCAGCTTGATACTAGATTTCCTGTTATGACTCCAAACATCCTGCAGTGTAATGGATCCAAGTCACATAGTTACATAGTTAGTCTGGCTGAAAAAAAGACAAAAGTCCATCCAGTTCAACCACAGAAAAAAAAAAAAAAGTTATAATCCTATACCCACAGTTGATCCAGAGGAAGGCAAAAAAACCCAGCAAAGCAAGATCCAATTTGCTCCTGCTGGGAAAAAAATTCCTTCCTGATCCCCCGAGAGGCAATTGAATATTCCCTGGACCAACTTTACCTATAAATGTTAGTATCCAGTTACATTCTGTGTATCTAAGAAACAATCCAGACCTTTTTTGAAGCAATCCACTGAGTTGGCCAGAACCAACTTCTGAGGGAGTCTATTCCACATTTTCACAGCTCTCACTGTAAAGAAACCTTTCCGTGTTTGGAGATTAAATTTCTTTTCCTCCAGACGTAAAGAATGCCCCCTTGTCCTCTGTGTTGACCTCAGGGTGAATAGCTCTACACCGAGTTCACTATATGAACCGCTGATGTATTTATAAATGTTGATCATATCGCCCCCTTAATCACCTCTTCTCAAGAGAGAATAAATTCAGTTCCTCTAATCTTTCCTCATAGCTGAGCTCCTCCATGCCTCTTATCAGTTTGGTTGCCCTTCTCTGTACTTTCTCAAGTTCCCCAATGTTCTTTTTGTGAATTGGTGCCCAAAACTTAACTGCATATTCCAGATGAGGTATTGCTAATGATTTGTACATCATTGATTTGGAATAGAATGTGTAGTGTTCCCAATGCATTTGTGTGTATGGAAATAAAAGCTATTAGAAAAATTTTGAGCTTTATTCACTTTTTTCAACACACTGCTATTATTTTGAACACAACTATAGGTGCCCAATTAAACAGTGCATTGAGGTCGGCTTGTAAATTGAAGACATCCTGTAAGGACGTTATTCCACTGCATAGCTTGGTATCATCTGTAAAGACTGAAATGGGATTTTTAATCTCAGACCCTATATCGTTTATAAATATATTAAAAAGTAAGGGTCCCAACACTGAACCCTGGGGTACACCACTGATGACCCCAGACCATTCAGAGTATGAATCATTAACCACTACTCTCTGAATAGGATCTTTTAGCCAGTTTTCTAACCATTTACATGCGGATTTTTCCAAGCCTGTAGACTTTACCTTACACATTAGCCGTGTGTGGGGAACTGTGTCAAACGCTTTTGCAAAATCCAAGTATACCATATCCACCGCCACCCCTCTGTCAAAGATTTTGCTCACCCCCTCATAAAAAGAAATCAGATTTGTTTGACAACTTCTGTCTTTCATGAATCCATGAAATTTCATGAATATTTTTTTCCAGCAAGAACTCATCTATGTGGTCTTTTATTAAACTCTCCAGTATCTTCCCAACTATAGAAGTTAAACTAACAGGTCTATAATTACTTGGTAAAGATTTTGACCCCTTTTTAAATATTGTCACCACATTGGCCTTAAGCCAATCCAGTGGTACTATGCCAGTCATTAGGGAGTCCCTAAAAATTAGAAACAATGGCTTTGAAATGACAGAGCTCAATTCTTTAAGGACCCGTGGGTGTATGCCATCCAGTCCAGGTGCTTTATTCACCTTTTATTCTGTCTAAATATTTTTGGATCATATCAATTGTGAGCCAAT
Organism: Staurois parvus; assembly: GCF_062004578.1. NCBI lineage: Eukaryota > Metazoa > Chordata > Amphibia > Anura > Ranidae > Staurois > Staurois parvus. The sequence continues at coordinate 7,817,872 of NW_028317945.1, forward strand.
GTGGATCATCTGGGGCTGTGTCAATACCATCCCCATTATGGACAAGAGCTCTCCCATGCTCCTTTGTATACACAGAGCTGAAGAAGGTATTAAATAAATTTGCCTTCTCTTCGTCCACAGTCACCCACTCTATATTATTTTGTAAATGGCCTACATGCTCGGACCGAACCTTTTTACTATTAATATATTTGAAGAATTTTTGGGGACTGGTCCTGCTATCTTTTGCAATCTGTTGTTTGTTTTCAATTTTTGCATCCTTTATTTCCTTTTTGCATATTCTGTTATATTCTTTGTAATGTTTAAATGATGATAGCATTCCTTCATTTTTATATTGAATAAAAGCTCTTCTCTTATTATCTATAGCCTTTTTAACTTTGGCCGTAAGTCACAGTTTTCTCTATGAGCAAAGCTGATTTCCTGCCCTGGGGACCAGGCATTATATCCTTGATCATTATCTGCTTGGGTATCTCCCCTCCACATGCATCCTCTGGCTTCTAGAGCCTATGACAGAGGACCTGACCAATAGAAGTGCCACCTCCACCAATAGGGTGTGCACATAAAGCAGGCAGTGATGTGGACAACCAAAGAAGGACCCATTGAAGTAAACAGAAAAAAATAGAAGGATTATTTTGTTACTGTGGCTTCAGCTAGGTAAAATGGGCATTTGGATATTGTTTTTGTTCATACTTGCAGCAGCACCAGCTGGAAGGGAGTGGGAATTGCTCATATTCTGGAGTTGAAATCTAAAGGATATCTAAACCCAAGATCAAAATTGTTAAATGTTAGATATTGCAGCATGCCAGTCCCTAGCTGTGATGGCTTCATTTGTTTTAATTTTTTAGGTTAAGAACAAGTACAGAAAATATTTGTTGATCATGCCAGAAATGCAGTGTCTTTGTCACCTCCTTTGTGCTAAAACCACAATGTACTCTTCCTGCTGTAAATGACTAATCCCAAGAATAACACACTAAGGTTTTGCATTGACAGGCTCTGAGATTGTATTGATGGCATAAGTTTGACATCACTTTGAGATCATTAAAAATTAATTGACAGGTACAGTTTACCTCCTTTTGAGCTGCTTCAAGTGGGTTATGCATTCCAATAGCCTTCTATAGGAATGCAAAACCCATTTAAAAAGAACAAAAACCCATTGCACAGGCCCTAAGGGTCTTTGGAGACAGGTTAGAGCACAGCTTTTTTTTGTATTATGCATTGGTGAGTTGTTTATAAATGTAATTTATATATGGCTGCTTTCTCTGTAAGCATAGCAAAGGGACGATTTGATGTTATTAAGATGACTAGTACATTTTAATCTCTGGCCAGCCATGATTTTGTAAAACTGCCAAAAATTTTAATTTCACTTGTTTACAACTATGGCAAACATTCTCTTATTTTGTATGTAGTTTGGATATCCCAACCTAATACTTAATTCTCCATTTTCATATTTTTGAAGTTATAAAGTAGTAAAACAGGGAATCCTTCAGATAGACTATGTCCTAATCACACTTTTCCGATTGATGAGCCCAAGTGTGGGTGGTCTGGGATAGAGTTGAAATGGTTACTCTACGCATGTAAATACATACATTGTTAAAGTGACCAACAAACACAGTTATCCATTTACTGTAACGTGCTAAAACACATTTTTACATATAGTAAAGGTTGCACCAAACAGGTTTAGGGCTGGAGCCTCAACCTGTCACACAATAATCCCAATAATGTGAATGTGATCCATCTTTGAAAAAAAATATTCATCTACACGACAAATTGGCTTTGCAGTACAACACAGGATTTGACATGCTTCCTTCTGCTTTCTCATGTCGGAGCCATTTACAAATCCTGTACTTCATTTCAGGCCACATTTTGTATATTTAGATCTATAGGATCACCCTATAAAACAAGGTCTATAGTGCTGATAAATACAGTGCATTCCACAGTACTGTAAACAGAGGAATATTATTTCCCTAATTCAAAGGAACTTTACATTCTAGTACAACTACCACATTCTTAGATTTATATATACCCACACACACTCTCTCTAAAGCGTATTTTGGGTGCCAATTAACCTTGCAGTATGTTTTAGATTACATGGAAAAATCAGAAAACAAGGAAGGAACCCCCACAAACAGGGGAAGAACCAATAAGTTGAAATCTCTTAGATTGAAAGCTCCAAGGAGCAGGGCCCTCCTAACCCTCTTGTATTGAACTGTATTTTTGCTATATTGTTTCCCTTTATATTGTAAAGCGCTGAGCAAACTGTTGGCGCAATATAAATCCTGTATAATAATAATAAATGGTGTCCCTGCTGGTATTTGTTTTTTTTCCTTTTTTTTTTTTAATTTAAATATTTATTAAATTTTTCATATTAATACAAAAACCCAAAAAGGGAAATAATTCTCATACAAGTAGACATTTATAACATTTCTACCTTTCCCTTACTAAAAACTCTTTTCCTTCCCGTCCCACTACCCCCCCTTCCCGCCCCTCCTCCCCCCTCCTCCCCCTCTGCAGACTCTAGCCCTTTCTAATCTCTTGAGGCTTATTCATTTTTTGCTAACATCCTAGTTCATATTTTCCTATATTTCTCTTTCAATCCTGCTCTTTCCCACTTTTCCCATCTCCTGGAATAAACTCTCATCCTATCTTCTTGCATATGGTATGATCTTTCCATTCTACCTATCTGGTTTACTCTATTAATCCAGTCTACCTCCTTCGGTACCTCAGCTTTCCGCCAAAACTTGGGTATCAACCCTTTCGCCGCATTAAAGAAGTACCAAATACCTGAATCTTTATATTTATTTACAGATGTCTCCACATTGTGTAGGAGGCACGTCGTTGGGTCTAACCCTATGTCAATTTCAGTTATTTCTTCAATTAATTTGACTATAATCTTCCAAAAAGCCTGGATTTTCGGACATTCCCACCATATGTGAAACACCGTGCCTATCTCTCCACATCCTCTCCAACACATATTTGAGTTTTCCCCATTCATCTTGTGCTCTAGACTCGGTGTAATGTGCCATCATGTCACACACTTATAATTAACCTCAACCTCTCTCATACTAACATTATCATGTATCAATCTAAACATCTTTCTCTGTCTATCTTCATCAAACCCAACTCCCATATCTCTTTCCCATTTTGTCATAAAAATTAACTTTGTGTTTGTGTCTAATTCTGTGAGTATTCTATACACTTTTGAGATACCGTGCTTCCCATCCCTTCGTGTCTCTAACAACCTTTCAAACATATTCCACTCCTGTTTTATTCTCAGGGGTTTTGGTAGATTTCCAATAAAACTTTTCAATTGATGATATTTCCACTCATCTATTCTAATAAAAATATCTCCCTTCTTCTCTATTAACTCTTTAAGTGATCTCAATTCTGCCTCCACCAAAACATCTCTCAATTGGGTATCCTCCTTTCTAAACCATCTCCCTGATATCTTATTCTTTCCCGGGGGGAAGTACTCAGTATTTGTGAGAGGCATTAATATAGAATTAAATTCCCATTTCATGTTTTTGTGTAAATTGTCCCATACCCTAAAGACATTTAAAGTGTAGATACTTGTGCTTTCTTTAATTCCCCTGTACTGTGGTGGAACCCATATCATCTGACTCAATCTACTGCCACTAAGATCATTTTCAATTGTTACCCAACTTTTCCCCTTATGGTTAAATGTCCAGTCATATATTCTTGCTAAAACCACTGCTTTATAATATCTCTTGACATCTGGTAGGCCCAATCCCCCTTTCTCTTTAGTCCTACTCAATGTTTCATATGCTATTCTAGGTTTTTTATTCTTCCATATATATCTTGTTAACATTTTTTTCATTATCTTAAAGAAGGCTTCTGGAATTTTAATTGGTACCATTTGAAATCTATACAGTATTTTAGGCATAATTACCATTTTGACTAGGTTTATACGTCCTATCCAGGATGGATTTCCTCCTTCTAGTCTTTTTAAATCTTCCCTGATCTCATTTATCAAAGAGATATAGTTTAATCTATACAAATGCTTAGATGAGGCAGTGAGTTTTATTCCTAGGTATTTTATCTCTTTTTCTCTCCATATAAAGGGGAATTCTTTTTGTAGTTTTTCTTTTTCATTCTTTGGTATATTAATATTCAGGATCTCTGTTTTCGTTGGATTAATTTTTAAATTTGATAGTTCACCGTACTCCTTCAGAATCTTCATTATATTTGGGAGAGTTATTCGGGGATTCCCCACATAGAACAATAAGTCGTCCGCAAAGGCCGCTACTCTATGTTCTATGGATTCTATCTGGATTCCCTTTACCGATCCACTATTTCTTATTATTGACAACAGAGGTTTGAGTGACAATACATATAGCAGAGGGGACAGTGGACAGCCCTGTCTTGTACCATTAGACATTCCGATGGGTTCTGATCTCTCCCCATTTACCGTGATGATTGCAGTAGGCTCCCTATATAATTTACTTATCCACTCTCGCATTCTATCACCTATCCCCAGCACTTTTAAGTTGTCCATCATAAAGCCCCAGTCCACTCTATCAAATGCCTTCTCTGCATCAATTGACAAGAGCACCACCGGGGCTTTCCCTTTTCTACTTTTCTGAATAAGCATCAGGGTTCTCAAGCCGTTATCTCTACCTTCTCTCCCCGGTACAAAGCCCACCTGGTCTCCATGGATCCATTCAGGCATCAGATCCCTCAACCTGTTTGCTAACACCTTTGCATACAGTTTAGTGTCTGTGTTCAATAATGAGATAGGTCTATAGCTGGAGCACTGAGATGGATCTTTTCCCTCTTTGAGAATAAGTACTACATGGGCCTGTAGGGATTCTCTCCTCACTTCCATCCCACCTCCCAGAACATTCATATATTTCTCCAGCTTGGGTAGCAGTACTTCACTAAATTTCTTATAGTACTTAACTGTATATCCATCCGGGCCTGGGCTTTTTCCCCCCCCGTGCTTCTTAATGCTATTTTAATTTCTTCCTGGGAGATTTCTGCGTCTAGGGAGTTCAACTGTGCTTCATTTAGTTTTGGTAATCCCGCATTTTTTAAGTATGTCATCTTTTTTTTATTAATTCCCTCTTGGGCTTCTTTTAGAGGGCCTTGGGGACTAATATTATATAACTTTTTGTAATACTCCGTAAACACTTTAATAATCTCTTTATTTGAGTGGACCAACTCCCCCTTTGAACTTTTTATCTTTTCTATATAGTTCCTATTTTTCTTTTTATTCAAAGCTCTCATTAGATATCTTCCTGGTCTGTCTCCCCATCTATATCTCTCGTTCAAAACCCTGTCGTATACTCTTCTCTTCTCCTCATCCATCAACCTCTCTAGCTCATCTTTTTTATCCAATAACCTCTGTCTCGTATCTTTTGTTATTTTCTTCTTATGGATCTGCTCCAAGTCCAATATTTCTTTTAAGAGCCCACTGACCCTCTCTCTTCTTTCCTTTTTCTTCCTTGCTCCTGCCGCAATCAAGATTCCTCTTATGAATACCTTGTGGCTTTCCCAGACTGTAGCTATCGATACTTCCTCTGTTTCGTTCTCCTTAAAGTATACCTTAATCTCTTTCTCGATTTTCTGAACTACATCCTCATCCAGAAGAAGAACCTCATTTAACCCCCACCCTAATCCTCCCGTCCACCTTCTTCCCCATCCCATTTTCATTACAACAGGAGCATGATCCGAGAACGTCCTTGTCTCTATGTCAATTTTAACCAGATGATCTATAAGTTGATGGTCTATTAAGATGTAATCTAATCTCGAGTATATCTCATGTGCATTAGAGAAGAAGGTATAGTCTCTGTCTTTCATATGCTTTATTCTCCAAGTGTCCACTAGTTGATATTCATGCATCACTTTTTTCAGAGCTCTCAGAGACCTACTCCCCTCTCTTTGCACGGAAGAGGTATTATCCTTTTGTGGGTCCATACAGAAATTTAGGTCTCCAGCTACTATCAAGCGCCCTTTTTTAAATTCCATTAATTTTTTCAGCAGACCCTTCATATACATCTCCGGGTTTTTATTAGAGCAGTATATATTGGCTAAAGTACACTCAATCCCCTGGAGTCTACCTTTTAAGAATAAAAACCTCCCCTCCGGGTCGGTTCTTCTATCCTCCAGCTCAAATCTCATATTCTTTGCCAAACCTATTGCAACCCCTTTTGCTCTTTTAATTGGAGAATCTGCATAGTACCATGTTGGGTAGTGTTTGGATTTCAATTTCACGTTTGCCTCTATCTCAAAATGCGTCTCCTGTAAAAATACCACTGACGTAGCCCTATGATGTAACTCATTAAACAACCTAAATCTCTTCCCTGGACAACTCAACCCGTTCACATTATAGGTTATAAACTGTATTTCTTCCATCATTCCCAATTAACTCCATCTCTCTTCCAGATTGCCTCTTCCTCTTTATCCCTTCTGTCATGCAGAGTATTGACCCAATACCTCCTCCCCTCCCTCCCTCCCACCCAACTCTCGTCCCCTCCCTCCCCCCTTTCCCCCTACCCCTTTTTAGGTTTGTAAAGTGCCTACTAATCATTTGTGGGATCATTCCCACCCTTGATTTAAGACTTTGGGGTTGACCTCCGCCCATGGGCGGCTCACCTCTCCTCCATCCTCCCCAGTTTACCTCTCTCTAAAAATTTGACTCAGAAAAAAGAAGAAATCAGTCCGGAAGAAATACCCTATTTTCAGAAGGGGGTGAGTGGGAGATGAGGAGAATGGAAGGGAGAGAGAAAAAAAAAAATTCGAGTCTCTATTTCTCCCCTCCCTCTCTCCCCCGCCCCAAACCCCCCCCCCTCTTCCTCCCCTAACCCGCAGCCAGTCCTCTTTTCTTATGTCTTCTAATTCTCCTTTTTCTTCTTCCCATCCTTCTATTTCCATTCTTTGCAAGTCCAATCTCTCACAAAAGACTCTCAGTTCCTCTGGAAATCTCAGATAGGCTGTAACTCCGTTTCTCCATCCAATTAGGCATTCTGGGGTTCCCCATCTATACTGCACCTTCTGCTTTCTCATTTGTTCCAATAAAGGTCTCAAGGATCTTCTTCTCCATAGGGTCTCTGATGTTAAGTCTGCATTGATTTGGATATCTAAATCTCTATATTTAATTATTGATCTTCCTTTAATCTTCCTCCAAATCTTATCTTTGTCCCCAGATTTTTGAAATTGAACAACTGTGTCCCTCGGTCTCTCCTTCCCCATGATCTGTTTGAACTTTCCTGTTCTGAACACTCCATCCAGATTAATCCCTTCAGATTCCGCTCTATCCATTATGGAGTTTAGAATTTTACTAACTAGTTCATACAGTGATTCCCCTTTTACAGTCTCTGGGATTCCTCGTACCCTAAGATTACTCCTTCTTTCTTTATTCTCTTGAACCTCCATCCTATAAAGAAGTTTTTTCTGAATAAAGTCCATATTTATTATCTTCCTTTCTAGTTTAACAATGGTTTGGGCCTGATTTTTAACTTTCTCCTCTGTTTCCTCCACTCTCAGCAACAGGTGCCCCAAATCATTCCGAATAGATGTCATTTCTTGCTTTATCTTTTTCTCCAGACTTTGAAACATTTCTATCATCTCTTTTTTATTTGGTACATGTAGTTCACCCTCAGGTACGTTTTTCTCCAGCCTTTCCACCATTTGTTGACTACAGCTGCTATTCATGTCCAGTGATAATCTAGGGTTACTACCCAAACTGATTTCCATTTCACCTTTTTCACTAGCATCTTGGGGCCTTTCTGGAGTACTATTTCCTTGAGTAGTATATTTCTTGATCGTTCCCGTTTGGGACCCTTTGAGCCCTGCTCCTTTAATTCCTTTATTCTTCATGTCCTCTATGGGTCTTGTTTTCTTCTATGACCCCTTATACAAATGTATGTCATATGTCTATGGCTTGTTAACCCAGCCTTGCCTTGCTATTTTTCCTTTTATTTTACTTTTCTGTGTCTCCTTATTCCTCTTCTCTTCTCCACCTCTTCTTGACCCTTGGGAATCCTCCTCTTCTTCACCTTTTTCCTCCCCTCTGCCACAGGAGATTATAGTACACACACAATATTCCAGTATGTAAAAAGCCCCAGCCGCTCTCACTCACCCTTCTCTTTACTTGTAAGAGGCTCTGGTCATTGGGTAGAGGGCTTTTCTCAGTCCTAGGGGGATTCCTCCGGGTCTCCTTTGGCTTTTCGGTCACTTGGGGGTCATCACAAGGCAACAGGCTGCTTCTCCTAATTTTCCAGGGTCCAGGGCCAGTCTGCGCGCCGGGGAGCGAGGCCAGGAGTAAGCCGGCACTTCCCTCTCTGCTCGGGATGCCGGCCGGTCTCACCTCCTCCCAGAGATCCTCCGCGGCTAGTCACATGGTCCCGCCGCGTCTCCTCGTCTCCCGGCTGACCAGGCTCCTGCCTCTCTTCACGGGCCACTCACCTCCCCTGCTCTCCGACCTCTCCTCCTCGGCCCACCTAACTCCGGTGAGTCTGCCCCTTCATTTTTTTGCTTCAGAGGGTCCCTGGGAAGGATGGAAAGCGGAGCCTAGCAGAATGCTAGTGCCTCACGCTCTGCTCGGCCGCCATGTTCCCCCTGCTGGTATTTGAAACCAGGGCTCAAACGGTAAAGGGCAAAGCTGCAAACCTCATAGTCAATGTGCTGCCTTGCAGTGTTCTATCCTTCCATTACCCCTTCCTTGTCACCAATTCCTTAAGCTGAAAGTGTATGTATAGCCAAAACATTTAAAGCATAAGGTGAAAACCCCTGCTAGTTCATTTTCCAATCTGTGTAATAATTGAGGAGCTTTCTGTCCTAAAGGTGCAAATGGAAGTAGGTGAAAGTGAGGCAAATTCCCCATTTAAACACTTGTCTCCAAAACAGGTGTCCTCACTGAAAGAATTCCACATACCTCTTGTTCTGGAGACAACCCTAAATTGTGGATTCATCCTTACTGCCTTTCTAGATGACAATGGTCACCAGTACAAAAACAAAGAGTGAATCTTCCCATGGGGACACAGACCGCAATAAAAACTTTGCAGAAGGTCTAACCCTTCCCAATCTATCCATTCTTTTGCATAACACAGCATTGGACGGTCCATTCATCCCTATGGATTGTTGGTGTAAACTGGCAAATGTCTGCCTTTGATCCAGTCCACTGAAAACAAAGAGAAGGGGATCCGTTCTTCTCTGTGTAGGCGGGTCAGATCAGAGGAAGTCGGGTGTAAATGGAAAGCCTGTCCATTTGCACCCAGACATCCATAGAGCAGAGCAGGCTTGGTCCGTGTCTGCTCTGCATAAACTGAGTGGACATGGACCTGTCATTCGTCCTCTCTGCTCAGCAATGGATCAGCAGACATATACCCTGCTGAGCAAATTGGATCTGCGCCATATGAAAAGGGCATATAAGGTAACAATTCAGGGCAAATTAAGATGAACGCTAGTATCAGAAAGCATTAGAGGAATTCCCTAGAGAAGTAAAGGTATGATCCTGATTTAAGGAATTCCATCCAAACCCTATATTTTTAGAGTTTGGTGGACTTCTGTGAAAGTAAGGTACAGTACTTGCAGTTTCCATATTGCATCCAGAGCTAAGCTCCTAGCTGTAAGCTAGTGCAATGTTATAAATTAAGGTGGCATCCCTGCACTGGTTATATGTAAAGGCACAGAAGCAATAGTGAACTTCTGTTGCGTTCAATTAGATGGATGAACAATGATAACATCACCATACTGTGCCACCAACGTTGTCATTATTATCTGCATTGGAGGATTCCATGCTTGTTCTGTCCTTGGGAAGACTTCCAAAGACCTTCACATGCAGCTCGCATTTTCAGACACCCATGTTTAAATGTAAAAATGTGTACGTAGGCATCTGAATTCCCTAATATGTGGCATTGAGGGCTTGAATACATATTTGTGTTGCAAAAGTGAAACAATAAGCAGAAATATGAAAATATAGTCATTGCCTTCCTGAATTGAACCCAATATGTTTAGCAGGGCAAGCTTTTGGAGATTTGTGGGTTGCTTCATCAGGCAAAGTGTGAATGACACCATGTCTAATGAAGAAAATGGATTGATCTTGAAAACCTGTCTTGGAAAGTTTTGTTTCCAGTTCAGTGTTTTTAGTTAGGTAATAAAAGGTATATTTTTCACTGTCCTGGTATCTAAGCTAACACAGTGCATCACTTTACTGTAGGTTTGTGTAATCACTCATATCTGTGCAAATCAACAAAATTCAGTGAAATGTAAATATAGGACAAAACTACCACTTTACTATCTCATAGCATCTCTAATATACAGTATCATCCTTGTCAGTTTCCTTGGAGACAATAGGAAGGCATCTTTTAATGGTGTGGAATTTCATTACCATAAAATTTTTTCTGGAGAGAACGCAAACCCTGTAGCTATAAAAATACACGTTCCCCATGACATACATAACAGTGGAGATTTTTGATTAGACCATTACTTAAAGTGATACTTCCTTTTATTTTTTAAAAATAACAAACACATCTATACTTACCCTGCTCTGTGCAGTGGTTTTGCACAGAGCAGCCCCAATCCTCTTCTTTTCGGGTCCCCGCCAGTGCTCCTGGCTCCTCCCCCTTGAGCAGTGCCCCCAGGGAAAGATGTTCACTCTGGGAGCACAGTTGACTGCTTGTCCCCAAGCCGCAGCTCTGTGCATCCATAAGACACATAGAGCTGTGGCTTGGCCCTGCCGCCCACCCTGCTCTCTCCTCATTGCCTCAATGGCGGTGATTGACAGCAGCAGTAGCCAATGGGCTCCCACTGCTGTCTCAGCCAATGAGACGAAAGAGTCCCCAGACAGCAGAAGCTGTCGAGAACGTTTCTCGATCAGAAGGGGCTCAGGTACTGATTGGGGGGGGGAGCTGGGAGGGGGGCACTGCAGAGGGAAGATTTTTTACATTCATGCATAGAATACATGAAGGTAAGAAACCTTGAGGCTTTAAAACCAATTTAAAGTGGAACTAAATTAAAATTTTTGGAAAAGAAAGCTCAAGTTAAAAATATTCAATAAATGTTAATAAATCTTTTCATTTTAAACTTAAAATTTGGCTTCCTGCACTGTTTTATCCTAAATTCTGCCTACTAGTGCATGTACAGTATATGCTACATACAAGTCATACCTCTGGTGTTAGCTTTCACTGTTGCCAGTGTACTTATGTCAGCTCTCAAAAGATCTCTCAAGCCCTCAAATGCCTATGTAATCTGGACTGTATCTGATAACTGCTGTGGAACAGCTTCTTTTGTTGCTGCTGTGCTAACCTTCTGCAGTGTGGACAGGATTAAACTGAAAACTCATTCATGTAGAACTGCAGCAGCCATCTTTAGAGACACCACTTTATAATGCTCATCTATGGAGTGTCTCCAGTGCAGGGGCAGCCCTCTTGGCTGGACTTGGATTAACAAAGGCAGTGACATGGGGACAGGAAAAAAGAAGGGGAGGAGCTGAACAGAGGGGGAGCTGAGAGACAGCACCACAAGGTTGCAGGGATGGGGGACAGTGGTTTGTGGCCAGAGTTTACTGAAGCTATTTGATGGTGTGCTGCCCAGGAGAACAGTGCTGATCAGAGACTGCTGCTGCCAATATATTCTACTGTACAATTCTACATTCGAAGAGACCTCGACCCTGTAAGCATCAGTCATCATCAACTTGTTGAATATTGCAAATGACTGTGACCAGAGGCGGACTGACCATTTTGAAACTCGGGCACTGCCCGAGGGCCCGGGGTCAGTAGGGGGCCCCATGAGATGCCCCTGGTACCTTTTTCATAGGCTTTTTTGAGTTTGGGCAAGGACAAAGGGGCCCCATGATCCCCTATTGCCCGGGGGCCCCATGAGTTGTCAGTCCGCCCCTGACTGTGACCATTAGCAGACCCTTGACCATCAGGAGAGGAACACTGGCTATTACTGCTGGGTGCTAACTTGTGAGGTAGGACCCTTTCGCAAACATATGCAGAGATTGCCTACTGTGGGGAAAAGCCTCTTGACCACTATCTTTTCTATTTTCCTGTTTCTGAGAAATAGTTCTGCCTCAGTGGGGTTTGCCTTATTTGGGAACAATCTTTTGGATTACAAAGGCTGTACTGGAGAGCTCTCCCACCACTTGTAAGAAAGGAAAAGAGGGACTGTCTCAGAAGGATTGAAAGAGAAAGCTCACAGTAAGTTCAGTCCGTGTCTGACTTGAACTTGACTTTTACTGAATCAGAGCATGTGTCCGTAGACCCAGAATAGGTGCCCTTGGTCTGGTAAGAAATGAACATCATGCAAGTTAATCTGTTGTATGCTGGGAAATGTTGTGCAATCTTCAAGGGCCCAAACTTTGCCAGCCAATGTTTTTCATTTCACCATTCACTGGCCAGTGTGACTAAACAGGAACAGTTATAGCAAATCAGAACTGTCATTATATACTCTTGTTAGGTAAATGAAGTTCAGTTCTGTTAATTGGTGTTAAGCTGGATACAAACTGGCTGACTTTTGATCAGCATATACAGCTGTCTCTTAGACATAAGCCAGTCTAACGACCAGCTTTTTCTAAATGACATGATAGAAAACCAGCACCTGATCAGCACTTGCAGCCAATGGGGGACAGAAGAGCCTCATGCTCTCAGAATTCAATAGACCAGCAGGGGAGATCGCTGCACCAAAATAGCTTGTGTTAGTATGGTGATCTGTCAATTTTTTAACGTTCAGCCTGCTGAGTTGAAGGAAAAAAACTGCTAGTGTACTCCCAGCTTTAGTCAAAATACTGCAGGTGTTTAGACATATCTCTAAGAGCAACATTATTATCTTATTGATCATTTGTATAAATGCACTTATCGTCTCTTCCATCAGGCTATGCATGTCTTAATATATTCTCTAAAATACCTCAATGGAGTGTAGGAGGAAACCAGAGTACTCGGAGGACACCCACTCAGGCACATCTATGATATTCAGCCGTTCTTGAAAACAAATGAACATTTAAAATCTGAATTGCACTAAAAATGCATTTGCACATTTATGGTCTGCAGCTATTTTAATAATAAAATATTTATTAAAATAGCTCAGCATTGATACTGAACTATTTTAATAGTTCAGTATTGTTACTGCAAAAAAATGATCACAAATTTCTCATCAAACCCCAGTCTTCTGATAGAAGAAGTGAGATTATAATATTAGAATGACTGTGGAATGTGCATGTAGCTGTGGGAAGTGGGCACACAATGTACCGGAAATAACTGCGCAAGAAAAGGCAGCGGCTGTGTGTGTCAGAGGCACGTGGACTTCACAGTAATAAAAATAACTACATTTTTGAGAAATATTTACTTAAAAGCAGAAGTGAGATGCAGAAATTAAATTAAATTTAGGAAAAAGTTACTCTAGGATACATAAATATGGACAGTTCCATGCAGCTTGAGGATATACTGAAGGGTAACTCCTGTACATGTAAGTAATGTCATACATTTGCTGAATACAACATTTTTTTTAAAGCTGAGTGCCAGGGAGACAAGTAATAGCCTAAATGCTGCTAATGCTGGATAGGAACTGCTTATTAAAGCAGAACTCCATCATTAAATTATAACGTAAATGTTTTTTGAAATGGATATATAAAATAAAAGAACAGCCTTTGATACAATATTTATTTATAATCCAGAATGTCCAAAAACTTCTCTCCGCCACTAAATGTTGCCAGTCTTCCAGGTTGAATGACCTCCACTATCATTTATCCCTCTTCTCCTGAACCCTGGCTGTAATGGATAGGTGTCACCATGGTGGCCTGGGCTCTGAGTATTACTGCATCAAACAGCGATGCATCAAACAGCGATGCATCAAACAGCGCTGACGTGATTATGTGAGCACCGACATCCATGCATGGACAGTTTCTGGTTATGCTGAATTACTATGACATCCTGCAATCTGTATGTTAAAGCAGTATTATACTGTGTGCACAATTATTTTTTTAATGTCATTATTGAGCAGATACAGTGCTCTCGGTCAATTCAAAATGTTAATAAACCTCAAACCTGACTATTTAAAAAAGTAAAAGTGAGGTTTTGGCTTTCTTAGGAGAATAATCTATGTGTACACAATTATTGGGCAACTATTCGTCTGCAGAATTATTATGCAACTAAACAAAAAACAAAAATTTTCCCATCTCGCTTGTTTATTTACAGTTGCAAGAAAAAGTATGTGAACCCCTTGGGATTACGTGGAGTTTTGCATGAATTGGGCATAAAATGAGCTCTGAACGTCATCTAAGTCACAACAATAGAAGAACACAGTCTGCTGAACATAATACTACACAAACATTAGATGTTGCCATGGTTTAATTGCACATAACATGTAAACATTCACAGTGCATGGAGGAAAAAATATGTGAGGCCCTAGCTTAATGACTTCCCCCAGAGCTAATTGGAGCCAGGAGTGAGCCAACCTTGACTCCAATCGGTGTGATGATATTGGATGTGTTGCTGACAGCTGTCCTGCCCTTAACTAGCTGCCGACCGCAGATAGCCGAATGACGGCTGCACTGCGGCCGGCCAGTTCTGAGTGGACGTCATATGACGTCCTCCCAGAACGCGCTCTCCTGCGCGCCCCAGGGGGCGCGCACCCGGCGATCTCCGTGATCACTGTGTCCTACGGACACAGCTGATCACGTGATGTGGTAAAAGGCCAATCACAGCGGCCTTTTACCACGTGATCAGCAGTGTCCAATGACACGCTGATCAGAGGGAAATGCAAGTGCCGGTTCTCGGCTGCACTTTCCTCACGCTGTCAGATCGTGAGGAAAGTACTGCCGAGAACCGGCAGTTGTCAGAGCGGGGATCGGCACTGATCATCAGGGCACTGATGATCAGTGCCCTGATGATCGGTGCCCAGCAGTGCCACCCGCAAGTTCCGCCCACCTGTGCCCAGCAGTGCGCCCACTAGCTCCGCCCACCTGTGCCCAGCAGATCACCCACCTGTGCCCAGCAGTGCACCCACCTGTACCCAGCAGTGCACCCACCTGTGCCACTCTGCAGTGTCACACACCTGTGCCCAGAAGTGCCACCTACCTGTGCCCAGAAGTGCCACCCACCTGTGCCCACCCACCTGTGCCCACCAGTGTCACCCACCTGTGCCCACCCACCAGTGCTGCCCACCAGTGCAGCCCAGCAGTGCTGCCAGTCAGTGCCACCAGTCAGTGCCCAGCGATTGTGCCAGTCAGTGCCGCCAGTCAGTGCCCAGCAGTGATGCCAGTCAGTGCCGTCAATCAGTACCCATCATCAGTGTCACCTATCAGTGCCGCCTATCAGTGCTGCATATTAGTGCCGCCTATCCGTGACACCTCATTAGTGCTGTCTATCAGTGCCGCCTATCCGTGCCACCTCATTAGTACTGCCTATCAGTGCCCTTTAGTGCTGCCTATCAGTGCCCATCAGTGCCGCCTATCAGTGCCCATCAGTGCTGCCTCATCAACGCACATCAGTGAAGGAGAAAAATTACCTGTTTGAAAAATTTTATAATAGAAACAAAGAAACTTTTCAAATTTTTTGCACTTTTTTATTTATAGCGCAAAAAGTAAAGCGCCCAGTGGCAATTAAATTCCAAAAGAAAGCTCTATTTGTGAGAAAAAAATGATCAAAATTTCATATGGGTACAATGTTGCATGACAGCGCAATTGTCAATCAAAGTGCGGCAGCGCTGAAAGCTGAAAATTGGCCTGGTAAATAAGGGGGTATAAGTGCCTGGTAGGCAAGTGGTTAAAAAACACACACCTGTTTTTGGTTTACTGGTTTCAAGAAGCACTGTCTGATGTGAACCATGCCTCACAGAAAAGAGCTCTCAGAAGACCTACGATCAAGAATTGTTGACTTGCATGAAGCTGGAAAGGGTTACAAAAGTATCTCCAAAAGCCTTGATGTTCATGTGTCCACGGTAAGACAGACTTTCTACAAATGGAGAAAGTTTAGCACTGTTGCTACTCTCCCTAGGCATGGTCGTCCTGTAAAAATGACTCCAAGAGCACAGCGCAGAATGCTGCATGAGGTAAAGAAGAATCCCAGAGTGTCAGCTAAAGACCTACAGAAATCTCTGGCACATGCTAACATTTTTGTTGACACATCTACAATAAGGAAAACATTAAACAAGAATGGAGTACATGGGAGGACACCACGGAGGAAGCCATTGCTGTCCAAAAAGAATATTGCAGCACATTTGAAGTTTGCAAAAGAGCACCTGGATGTTCCACAGCACTACTGGCAAAATATACTGTGGACAGATGAAAACAAGATTGAGTTGTTTGGGAAGAACACACAACACTATGTGTGGAGAAAAAAAGGCACAGCACACCAACATCAAAACCTCATCCCCACTGTAAAACATGGCAGAGGGAGCATCATGGTTTGGGCCTGCTTTGCTGCCTCAGGGCCTGGACGGATTGTTGTCATTGATGGGAAAATGAATTCCAGAGTTTTTCAAGACATTTTGCAGGAAAACGTACGACCATCTGTCCGCCAACTGAAGCTCCGCAGAGGATGGGTGATGCAACAGGACAATGACCCAAAGCATACAAGTAATTCAACAAACAATGGCTACAACAGCACAGAATACGCCTTCTGGAGTGGCCCAGTCAGAGTCCTGACCTCAACCCGATTGAAATGCTGTGGCATGACCTTAAGAGAGCGATTCACACCAGACATCCCAAGAATATTGCTACACTGAAACAGTTTTGTGAAGAGGAGTGGTCCAAAATTACTCCAGATTGTTGTGCAGGTCTGATCTGCAACTACAGGAAATGTTTGGTTGATGTTATTGCTGCCAAAGGAGGGTCAACCAGTTATTAAGTCCAAAGGTTCACATACTTTTTCCTCCCTGCACTGTGAATGTTTACATGTTATGTGCAATTAACCCATGGCAACATCTAATGTTTGCGTAGTATTATGCTCAGCAGACTGTGTTCTTCTATTGTTGTGACGTTCAGAGCCCATTTTATGCCCAATTCATGCAAAACTCCACATAATCCCAAGGGGTTCACATACTTTTTCTTGCAACTGTATATCTGTTAAAGTGAGAAAAATAAACAAACAACTCAAAATTTACAAATAAACATTTCTGACATCAGGAAATCAGTGACCAATCAGTGACCAATATAGCCACCCTTCTTTTCAATAACAGTCATAAGCCTTTCTATTCATGGAGTCTGTCAGTTTTTTGATCTGTTGATGATCAACTTTTTGTGCAGCAGCAACCACAGCCCCCAGACCCTATTCAGAGAGGTGTTTTCCATTACCGTAAATCTTCCACTTAAGGAGGGCCCACAAGTTCTCAATAGGGTTTAGGTCAGGTGAGGAAGGGGGCCATGCCATCATTTTTTCATCTTTAAGGCCTTTACTGGCTAGCCACGCAGTGGATTACTTCAATACATGCGATGGAGCATTGTCCTGCATTAATAATATGGTCTTCTTGAAAGATACAGACTTTTTCCTGTTCCACTGCTTGAAGAAAGTATCTTCTAAAAGCTGGCAGTAGATTTGGGAGTTAATTTTGAGTCCATCTTCAACATGAAAAAGTCCAACTAGCTCATCTTTAATAATACCAGCCCATACCAAACCCCACTTCCACTTTGGCATCTGAGTCAAAGTGGAGCTCTGTGCCCATTACTGATCCAGCCATGGGCCCATCCATCTGGTCCCTCAAGAGTCACTCTCATCTCATCAGTTCATAAAACCTTTGAAAAATATGTTTTTAGATATTTCTTGGCCCAGTCTTGACGTTTCAACTTTCAGTATGTGTCTTGTTCAGTGGTGGTCAGGTTTCAGCCTCCCTTCCTTGGTTCTGTGATCATGCCCCAATATCTTAGCAATTTCAAGAGTGCTGCATCGCTTTGAAAGACTTCAAGTTTTCAGGGTCAGTTAAATCTCTTTTTTGGCCCATTTTGCCTGAGGAAAAGAAGCTGCCTAATAATTGTGCACACCTTGATATAGGGTGTTGATCCTCTTAGACCACACCCTCCCTAATTACACAAATACACATCACCTGATATGCTTAAAGGATAAGTTCACCTTTCCACACAAAATAATAAATGCTAATTTTTTTTGCAGGTAAAAAAATGTGCATTTAATATTTTTTGTGCTGGGATCCTGTAAAGGATTGCACCAATGATCAGCAGATCGCTGATGCCATGCAGGTCTCCTGCACACTGTGAGTGTATCTGCTTGCTTGTACATCCCGTATGGTCAAGCCGATACTTCTGACAGGAAGACTCAGTGAACTACCATGGTGCTCACAGCTTTGTGATAGCTCATTGAGGACTACATCCGCTAAGGCTATCGGGACTTGTAGTCCATTCATTCAAAGGACTGTAAATGAATAACGCGGCCGTGTGGGCGGAGCCCTGCATGACTGCGCTGTTTTTGAAAAGTGACAGCTAGTACGGGGAGCTTCTCCCCATACTTCTGTCACATGGAGGGGGCAACGGGCAGCAGCTGCAGGATCGGAAACATATTACATGTTCCACCCTAAAAATATGTGGAACATGTAACGTTTTCCCAAAGGTGAACTTATCCTTTAAATCCAATAAGCATTCAAGCTTATACAGCTTGGATTTGAACAATATACAAAAAAATTATGATTTAGTCAAAATACTTACATAATAATTGTGCACACAATGTAAACCCAAAACCAAAAATGTAATATATTGCAATGTACCAATCATTAGGATTGGTGGCTGCAACAGTTTTCTTTTCTTTGGCTTTTTTCACTCTGTTTTCACCTGGTGATCTGGCCAATAACACCCCCCCGGTATTAGTGAGACACAACAAAGGAGGAATGAGATACACAAACAAATGGATGCCAAACTCCAGCTCACACTTTATAATCAGTTACAGCAAAATGTTTTCTTTCCTTTTGGGATAAAGGCAGGGGTGTATTTACCACAAGGCAAACAAGGAACTTGCCTAGGGCGGCATTTTTCAGGGGGCAGCACCTCTCCTCAGAAGAAGAGGTGGAAGAAGGGACATGCAAGATGGGAACCAGGTGGGATCTGAGAGAGGCTGCAGGCTGCTTGGTGGTGTAAGCAGAGCCGGACTCTCGTTCTCAGGGATGTCCGGATATCTGAAGATAAGTGTCTTCCTTTCTGTCTATATATGGGGGGGCAGGGGTGTTGTTGGTCAATGTCTAGCTCTCTCTGTGGGAGGGAGAAGGGGGAGGGGGTGTTGGTCGGTGTCTGTGGGGGCAGACAATTTTTCTGTTGCCTAGGGCAGCACAAAACCTAAATACACCACTGGATAAAGGTTTTGCATGAATACATTAAAGCTGATCATTTTAATCACTCCTGTCAGTGTAAAAGTGTTACTAACCCCAGGATCCTGCATTTACTGTATCTGGTCTCCCACAGTACACAGAACATAGAAATGCAATTATTTTAGTAAATATAAAATGCTAAATACCTTTTCTCATCAGCAGTTAGAGCAGTCTTGTAACTTCTATCAGTGTCCATCCAAGCACTGGTTAAAGCTTATAGGAGGAGATTTAATTTTGCTCTAGGAGGAAGCAGAATCCCTAACCTCTGTCTGGACAGCGCTGATTGGTCAGCATACCAAGACATTTTGGACAATTTCATG
The DNA here is from genome assembly GCF_062004578.1 of Staurois parvus. NCBI lineage: Eukaryota > Metazoa > Chordata > Amphibia > Anura > Ranidae > Staurois > Staurois parvus. Next base: position 7,837,452 of record NW_028317945.1, read on the forward strand.
CTCCCAACTTTGTGGGAACAGTTTGGGGATGGCCCCTTCCTGTTTCAGTATGACTGCACACCAGTGCACAAAGCAAGGTCATGGATGTGTGAGTTCGGAGTGGAGGAACTTGACTGGCCCGCACAGAGTCCTGACCTCAACCTGATGGAATACCTTTGGAATGAATTAGAGCGGAGACTGTGAGCCAGGCCTCCTCATCTGACATCAGCGCCTGACCTCACAAATGCACTTCTGGAAGAATGATCAAACATTTCCATAGACACACTCCTAAACCTTGTGGACAGACTTCCCAGAAGAGTTGAAGCTGTTATAACTGCAAAGGGTGGGCCAACTCCATATTGAACCCTACGGACTAAGACTGGGATGGCATTAACCACTTGTCCTCCTGAGGATTTACCCCCCTGCCTGACCAGGACTTTTTTTGCTATTCAGTGCTGCACTATTTCAACTAGTAATTGCACGGTCATGTAAAGCTGTACCAAAACTAAATTTACGTCCTTTTTTCACACAAATAGAGCTTTCTTTTGGTTGTATTTGGTCACCTGTTTGCTTTTTATTTTTTGTGCTATAAACAAAAAAGACCAAAAATTTTGAAAAAAAAAAAGATTTTTTTTACTTTTGGCTATAAAAAATATATAGTAAACTCAAAGTTATTCATAAATTTAAGCCAAAATGTGTTCTGCTACATGTCTTTATTAAAAAAAAATCCCAATAAGTGTATATTGATTGCTTTGTGTGAAAGTTATAGCGTCTACAAACTATGGTATAGATACTGCAATTTATGCCATTTTTTGCTATACAGCACTGCATTAGTTTAACTGACAATTGCATGTTCATGCAATACTGTACATAAATTAAATTTATGTCCTTTTTTCACACAAATCAAGCTTTCTTTTGGTTGTATTTGATCACCTGTACACTTTTTATTTTTCATGCTATAAACAAAAAAAGACTGAAAATTTAGAAAAAAACCCTGATATGCAATATAGAGACCTAAATACGCATGCGCGTGCATGTATGGCACCAGTAACTTCAGTCTCTTGGTAACAGGATGAATCTTGGGATCTTCAGCTAGCCACTTTCGTTGGTGCACTTAAACTCCTTAAACACTTAAAGTATAATTGTAATCCTGTGGCAGTATTTGTATAGCAAAGCGAATACTGTGTCTGTTCAGCAGGGCCATCTACACAACCCAGTGCCTGGTGAATATGGGTAAGGTATGATGCAGTATGTGTGCAGTGTTCCTGTCATCTGACAGTGACAAAAATCCCTCTCACCAGATCCTGTGACTAAGGCCCAATCAATCGTCATGGAAATGACAGGCTCCTCTGGTCACCTCACGATGAGCACTTCACACTGTCAGTGTGGGCAGGGGCGGACTGACCATTTGGAAACTCGGGCACTGCCCGAGGACCCGGGTCAGTAGGGGGCCCCATGAGATGCCCCTGGTACCTTTTTCATAGGCTTTCTTGAGTTTGGGCAAGGACACAGGGGCCCCATGATCCCCTATTGCTTGGGGGCCCCATGAGTTGTCAGTCTGCCCCTGAGTGTGGGCACTGTACTGTAGGCAAATTCTCTCAGTTTGGATGTTCCCTTGACTGAAGCAGATCACCAAGCATGCAGTGCACTGCCCATAAGCACTTCTTTGCCAGGTCCAGACTCTCTCCTGCCACATGCAGACTGATCTCCCTCAGGAAAAACACAAGATGGATCCCTTCACTCTGCTCTCCCTAAGCATGATGGCTTTTGTAGTTCCTTTGTAGCTCTATCTCCATATCAGCCTATAAGGCCGTTTCTGTTCCAGACTGCATCTTTCACAATGCTTTGCAGCTGCCCTTCCTGCTTGAGAAAGTCCTTTTCATTGGCTCCTTTAATGGCTCTTATGATTGTCTCTCTCTCTCTCTATTATAGTCTGAGAGGAGAAGGGGGGCTGAAATCCCTCACTGTGTTGTCTGTGTCCAGTCCAAGTGTCAGGTTACACAGGAGAAGCCAGTCAGCAGATCACAGATAGGATTAATGTTTCCTGCTACACTTTAAAAAAAATTGTGATCACTTTTATTCTTATCACAAGAAATGCGTGCATCCCCACATCTCTCCTTTGCAATGTAAAGCATTAGATCAAAAAAAAGCATTGATCTAGTGCTTTAATAAAAAAAAAATGACCAGAACCAGAAGTGACATCGCTCTGGTCCTCCAAGAGCATAGAGATGTGTGGCGGCCATGTTTCCTTCTCTCATCTCTATGCCCAATGCCAGGATCGATGGTTTCTCAGGCAAGTCTGAACTACTGAGCAGAGGCCGGCGGGCGGGCGTCTTTGAGGGGTGGGGTTTTTTCGGCACCTGAATTGGTGCTTATTTTCATTTCGGCCAAAAGGGTTGTTTTCGGCCGAAATGTTTCAGCCACCGGAATTTCGGTGCATCCCTATAAAAATATCCAAAAAACTAAAATTTCCTCATAAATTTAGGCCAAAATGTATTCTCCATGCTTTCGGTAAAAAAATCCCAATAAGTGTATATTAATTGCTTTGTGTGAAAGTTATAGCATTTACAAACTATGGTACAGATAATGGAATTTACACAGCTTTTACTTTCTGACTGCCTATCACATTTCTTTAGGTGCTAAAATACCAGGACAGTACAAATACCTCCAAATGGCCCCTTTTCAGAAGGTAGACACCCTAAGCTATCTGCTGAGAATCATATTGAGTCCATGGAAAATGTATTATTTTTCCACAAGTTTTTGGAAAATTTTGGAATTTTTACACAAAGTTGTTGCTTAAATGATATATTGCTCACACAAGCCATGGGTATATGTGGAATTACACCCCAAAATACATTCTGCTACTTCTACCGAGTATGGGGATACCACATGTGTGAGACTTTTTGGGAGCCAACCACATACAGGAGCCTGAAATCCAATGACCACTTTGAAAGCCTGAAGGTGTGTAACTTCCTCATTTCACTTCCTCACTACCTATCACAGTTTCGGAGGCCCTGAAATTCCTGGATAGCACCACCCCCCCCCCCCAAATGAGCCCTTTTTAAAAAGTAGACACCCCAAGGAATTTAATAAGAGGCATGGTGAGTGTTTTGCAAATCTTATTTTTCTCTCACAAGGTTTTAAAAAAAAAAAAAAGAAAACATATATGTTTTTGTTTTCTTTCTTCATATTCCAAAAACTTGTGGCAACAAACAAGATCTGCAAAATACTCATCATGCTTCTTATCAAATTCCTTGGGGTGTCTACTTTCCAAAAAGGGGACATTTGGGGGGTCTTACTATTCTGGCATTTCAGGGCCTCTGAAACTGTGATAGGTAGTCAAAAAGTGTAATAATGAAATAAAGCCCTTTAAAAGCCTGAAGGTGCTTATTGGATTTCAGGCTCCTGTATGTGGCTAAACTGCCAAAACGTCTCTCACATGTGGTATCCCCATACTCGGGAGAAGTAGCAGAATGTATTTTGGGGAGTAATTCCACATATAGCCATGGCATGTGTGAGCAATAAATCATTTAAGTGACAATTTTGTGTAAAAAAAAATATTTTTTTTTAGTCATTGTCCAAAAACAAAATTCTTCTATTGACTCAACATGCCTCTCAGCAAATAGTTTGGGGTGTCTACTTTCCAAAAAAGGGGCCTTTTGGGGGGTGGGGGCATTTTATGCCCAGCATTAGAAGTTTAAGCCACACATCATTCACTCTTCTAACCACCTGAAGACCAAGCCTTTTCTGACACTTTTTGTTCACATGAAAAAAATCTGTATTTTTTGCTAGGAAATTACTTTGAACCCCCAAACATTATATATTTTTTTAAAGCAGACACTTTAGTGAATATAATCGTGGGTGCTGCAATTTTTTATGTCACATAGTACTCATTTTTTCAAATGCACTTTTTTTGAAAAAAAAATACACTTTTTTATTTTTATTGCACAAAAATACAATATATTGGCCAATTATTTGGTAAGATATAAATGATGCTGGTATGCTGAGTAAATAGATACCAAACATGACATGCTTTAAAATTGCGCATGCCCCGTGCAATGGCGTCAAACTTCACACATTTTTAATATCCATAGGCAACGCTTTAAAAGCCCTTACAAGCTACAGTTTTAGATTTACAGAGGTGGCCTAGTGCTAGAATTACTGCCCTTGATCTGACATTCGCAGTGACATGCATGATGCAACCGCTGTTTACAGACTGGCACAGGGTCAACGCTCAGGCACGCAGGTGTGTGCACGTGGGGGAGCAAGGGTGCTTTTTTTTTTGTTAAGTTATTTTGATTTTTTAATCATCCTGGTATAACCACTCAAAGTTCAGTGATGTACCAGTACATCGCTGGTCCTTGTTGGATGTATATGTTATGTTCTTTTTTTTTTATGCAGCCTGTGGGCTGAATGAAAAAAAAGAGAAGAAATCTCTGCCAGAAAAAGTGTGTGGTATGCCCACTATTAGAATATACCACCCTGCATCCACCCACTTCTAATGATGGGTACACATGAAATGTGCCAAAAAATATTATAAAATATATATGCCGAATCATAGGGACCATCCACCCACTGGCTAACCCAGGCCCCCATGCATTGGCATATATGTTATTTTTTTAACTGCGGATGAAAAGTCTCATCCAACAGCACTGCACACACCTACTTATGTATATTCTGAGAGCAAGAGCCTGTTGCTGTCAGAGTAAACAAGTCAGTGCTGCAGCTGAATGACATCCTTGTTTCTCAGCAGGCTTTCTCCCTCTTTCTAAGACTGGTATTTACAAGCCGTTGGGGGAAGCCCCGGCGATTAGGTCACATGGTGCCACATGCACTAAATCAAAGATTGTACAAATGTCTAAATAGTGGCATGCTTGAATAAAAATTGTTCACGTGTAAGTGGTACCCCATGTGGAAAAAGGATGACACCAAGTCCCAAACTATCTTGCCACTGCTCCCCATGTAGTCTGGGCATCCAGGGGGCTCCACGTGACTATCTTTTCCCTTGTAAATCCGAAACTTATATGTATAGCCTGTTGCCCTCTCACAGGTCTTCTACATCTTGACCCCATATCTAGCACGCTTGCTGGGTAGAAATTGTTTGAATGCAAGGCGGCCAGAAAAATTAATGAGGGACTTATCAAAGCAGATTTTTTGCTGGGGAGTATAGACATCTGCAAATTTTTGGTTAAGGTGATTTACGAGGGGCCAAATTTTGTGGAGCCGGTCAAATTCAGGGTCACCCCGAGAACGACAGAGTGTGTTGTCATTGAAATGCATAAAACACATACTCGCTGGGAGGAAATAGTTTGAATGCAAGGCAGCCAGAAAAATTAATGAGAGACTCATGAATGCAGATGTTTTGCTGGGGAGTATACACATCTACAAATTTCTAGTTAAGGTGATTTACAAGGGGCTGAATTTTGTGGAGCCTATCATATTCAGAGTCAGCCCGAGGACTACAGAATGTATTGTCATTGAAATGCATAAATTGCACTATATTCTCATATCCATGCCTGGCCATGGCAGCAGAGAACACAGGCATATGATGAATCCGGTCTGTGGACCAATACAAACGCAATTCATTTTGTTTAGTAATGCCCATGTTGAGGGTTAGGCCCAAAAAAACTTGAAATTCATAAACTGCAATAGGTTTCCATGCGAATGGTCTGGCAAGGTTTGAATTTAGGTTGGCGGCAATAAACTGTTGTGCATATAAATTGCTTTGATCCACAATCAATGCATACAGATCTTTCATGAAAAACAGCTCCAAAAAAACAAGGAGTAGTTAAATTTGCTTTTTCCACCTGATTTCTGGGTTTGGCAGTGAATGAGGGAAGTACGGGTGCTACAGAATTTGTGGGCTACCAATCGGGATTTGCAAGCACATCCGGAAGCATAATAGGGGCTCTACGGGCCTGTGTGCAAATTCTTGGTGGCTGTGGGACAATACATGTATTAGCCACCGCACCAGCTTGTACTGCACGTATGGGACTCGCCACGTCACCAAGTGATACTGCAGTGCTGATATGTGAAAGACCAGGATGTACTAGGCCGCTGGTGCTCGCCAGTTGACCAAAAGGTAGAGCAGCACTAGTACTGGCACTCTGCTGCATATGAGAGTCATCATGCGATTGTAACATCTCAGCAACCTGGGAACAGGGTCAGGTACGCCTGATCTTAGCAGGGACCTCTTCTCCATTGTCTGAGCTATCTCTCAGGGTGCCGCTGCTGTCTACAGCTTCATATTCTGAGGCAGATTTTGTCAGTGAGCCTTCCCTTCGCTCTCATCTGACATGCTCAGAATCCTGTAGGTCTCTTTTCTAGAGTACCTTTCCATTGACATTTTGGCCACAATTTTCCTAGCGTGACTCACAGTAAAAAGAGCACCTGGCTTGGACTGCTTGAACCATTACAAAAAAATTTACCGGCAAGTGCTAGCAGAAATCAGACCTGATTCTGCAAACATTGCGGTTTTGTCTGCAGTGTATCAACTGACAGTGACCTACTGACACTACACGTGCTGGGGGAGAAGGGGAGGTAAGCGTAGGGGCTAAACACAGGTTCTGGCAGGTGATGGGGCTGATCCCGCTAATGCTGTATTTTTGGGGACACTATACTAATGTGAACGCTGGTATTGTGCTGATCTGATCAAAAATATTGATCTGTTCAGACACTATACTAGCAATGAAGGTTTATTGTGTATGTGAGTGTGTTCCTGGCAATCAAGGGGTTAAATGTGATTTCTGGTGTACTAATGGGCAATCTGACGCTATCTGGGAGGGGCGCAAAAACCGTGGGAGCACGAATCACATATATATATATATATATATATATATACAGTTGCAAGAAAAAGTATGTGAACCCCTTGGGATTACGTGGAGCTTTGCATGAATTGGGCATAAAATGTGCTCTGAACGTCATCTAAGTCACAACAATAGAAGAACACAGTCTGCTGAACATAATACTACACAAACATTAGATGTTGCCATGGTTTAATTGCACATAACATGTAAACATTCACAGTGCAGGGAGGAAAAAGTATGTGAACCTTTAGACTTAATAACTGGTTGACCCTCCTTTGGCAGCAATAACCTCAACCAAACATTTCCTGTAGTTGCAGATCAGACCTGCACAACGATCTGGAGTAATTTTGGACCACTCCTCTTCACAAAACTGTTTCAGTGTAGTAATATTCTTGGGATGTCTGGTGTGAATCGCTCTCTTAAGGTCATGCCACAGCATTTCAATCGGGTTGAGGTCAGGACTCTGATTGGGCCACTCCAGAAGGCGTATTCTGTGCTGTTGCAGCCATTGTTTTGTTGAATTACTTGTATGCTTTGGGTCATTGTCCTGTTGCATCACCCATCCTCTGCGGAGCTTCAGTTGGCGGACAGATGGTCGTACGTTTTCCTGCAAAATGTCTTGATAAACTCTGGAATACATTTTTCCATCAATGACAACAATCCGTCCAGGCCCTGAGGCAGCAAAGCAGCCCCAAACCATGATGCTCCCTCTGCCATGTTTTACAGTGGGGATGAGGTTTTGATGTTGGTGTGCTGTGCCTTTTTTTCTCCACACATAGTGTTGTGTGTTCTTCCCAAACAACTCAATCTTGGTTTCATCTGTCCACAGTATATTTTGCCCGTAGTGCTGTTGAACATCCAGGTGCTCTTTTGCAAACTTCAAACGTGCTGCAATATTCTTTTTGGACAGCAGTGGCTTCCTCCGTGGTGTCCTCCCATGTACTCCATTCTTGTTTAATGTTTTCCTTATTGTAGATGTGTCAACAAAAATGTTAGCATGTGCCAGAGATTTCTGTAGGTCTTTAGCTGACACTCTGGGATTCTTCTTTACCTCATGCAGCATTCTGCGCTGTGCTCTTCAGACATTTTTACAGGACGACCATGCCTAGGGAGAGTAGCAACAGTGCTAAATTTTCTCCATTTGTAGACAGTCTGTCTTACTGTGGACACATGAACATCAAGGCTTTTGGAGATACTTTTGTAACCCTTTCCAGCTTCATGCAAGTCAACAATTCTTGATCGTAGGTCTTCTGAGAGCTCTTTTCTGCGAGGCATGGTTCACATCAGACAGTGCTTCTTGAAACCAGTAAACCCAAAACAGTTGTGTGTTTTTTAAGGGCAGGACAGCTGTCAGCAACACATCCAATATCATCACACTGATTGGAGTCAAGGTTGGCTCACTCCTGGCTCCAATTAGCTCTGGGAGAAGTCATTAAGCTAGGGCCTCACATACTTTTTCCTCCCTGCACTATGAATGTTTACATGTTATGTGCAATTAAACCATGGCAACATCTAATGTTTGTGTAGTATTATGTTCAGCAGACTGTGTTCTTCTATTGTTGTGACTTAGATGATGTTCAGAGCACATTTTATGCCCAATTCATGCAAAACTCCACGTAATCCCAAGGGGTTCACATACTTTTTCTTGCAACTGTATACGGGATTTTGCTGCCCTGTACCAGTATTTCTATTATAGGGTGGCGCGGAAGCAGTTAAACATGTCCAGTAAAAACAATGTAAAAAATCAAATTTCGTCATAAATTTTGCTAAAAAAATATCCCAATACGTGTAAATTAATTGATTTACGTGAAAGTTATAGCGTTTACAAATGGCGGTATAGATACTGGAATTTTGTTTTTTTACTAATAATGGTGGAAATCAGCAACTTATAGTGGGACTGTGGGACTGCGGCAGGCATTCTGACACTGGGGGGAACTGACTTTGTGTCACTGACATCCCCAGTGACACCAATACAGTGATCAGTGCTAAAAAAAAGCACTGACACTGTACTAATGGCACTGGGCAGGGAGGAGTTAACATGATGGCTGATCAAAGGGTTAACTGTGTGCTGGGAGTGCTTTACTTGGTGGGGGGCGGGGGGGGGGGTGCTGCACTGTAAGCACATTGCTCTGGATGACTGTGCACAGCCTTCCAGAGCAGTGTGCCCAAGCTGACAGGGAGGAGGACTGTTAGTAAACAAAGCAGCCCTCCTTCCCATCGGTGATCATCAGTAATCACCAGTCGCCGGCGGGTAATCACCGGCTGGGACCCGGCGATTGACAGCCGTGGCTGCAAATGGCGCCGCGGGTAGGGCACGTACACCGCCCCCTAGCCGTAAGTGCAAAATCACATACATGTACCTGATTTGGCACACCCGTGTTGCCCTGTAGCAGTATTTCTGTTATAGGGCGGTCGGGAAGCGGTTAAAGTTCATGTGCGTTCAAGGCAGGCATCCCAATACTTTTGGCAATATGGTGTATATGCATTTTGGAGTTTTTTATTTTGATTTTATTTTAATTTATTTTTTCCCATAGTTTTGCCCACTCTATCACTGCACGACTTTGGGACTACAGGACTTCTGTCTTTCTACTAACCTTGTATGGAGTAGTGTGTGTTATTTCTGAAGAGAATTGCACATAATTTAACACAGTTGCTGTCTTTACTGGATAGCATTAATAGCTCACATACTGCATTCACTTGCTGCCTAAAATTGCTCTTTAATATGTGCATAGTTCCTTAAGCAATAATAAAGGTCTTCCATGGAGATCTTATGCTTTAAACTGATTTATTATTCAGGTAAATGTGAAAAGATCTGGAGTGATATATGCAGGCATCATGCAAAGCAGACATTTTCTATGCATAATTTAGTCTGCTTTGCTCCCTTTGAGAAAATGGCTTAAACCGTCTCATTGGTCACCACAGCCCAAAGAAAAGCCTTATATGTGTTATAGAAATATTCAGTATAATTAGCTTGTGAGACATGACTGAGATTCAGTGTAGCTGAGTGCTCTGTTACAGATTTCAAGATACTTCATTTCTGCATTTAGAAAATTATGTTCTCATATCGCTAATAATAATATTTAATAGTATATATTATGATCCAAACCCCTGCTTCTTTAAATCCAAAGTGAATCCAAGTTCAACCAACTTCAAAAGAAAGTAGAAAATCGGACATGTAAGGGTTGGATGTTGGATGTTGCTGATTCAGGTAGGGACTGCCAAAGCCGGCAGAGTAAAGGATAGGGTTATCTAAGACTTCCTTAGGAAGGAAAGCTTCCTGGACATGAAATACATAAATAAGATTGACAGCGGGTATCAGATTCTTTTTTAGATACAAATCAGTTCAGACAGCAGTGCTATGGATCCAGTCCTTTAGGCGTCTGATCAGTACAGACTTGTAACCTTCAAGATCAGGTGTATTTGACCTTGCATTTGTAGGATATAATAAGCCAATGCAGTGTGTCGGTCCAAATTAACAGACGGAATGCAGTATTTTTTCTTATGACATCAGTACTGTTCAAATATAGGGCAGGACAATACAAATAAAATATGACACAAATGCAATCATTTTATTTAGGGCTGTTCCACACAAAAATAACATACTTTATTGTGCAAGGTGCAAATTGAGAGGTATGTATCAAATATGAATGATTATGTGGTTGAAAGGGGTTTAAAAGTTTGATGGAAAGCTTTTTAAAGACTGATTTCACCTCATTTACAAAATTGATTGCACTTTCTACTTGAATGTTTCTTAAACATAACAATCTCTAATATAAAACAATTGTTACATGGTTGTCTAAGATAAAATGTTGGTTAGAGTAGAACTAAGGAAGTCAATGGTTGAGAAGGGTCTAAGTGTTCTGATAGATTTAATAATGGCATGCAATGCCAAGCTGCAGATTCTAAATCTAGCAACACATAGTATTTTCTTGTAATTTTGCCCCTGTACAAATCATTAGAAAAACCTCATCTGGAATATGCAGTTCAGTTTTGGGTTGATAAAGTGCAAAGAAGAGCAACCAACCTGGTAAGAGGCATGAAGGAGCTCAGCTATCAGAAAAAATTAACTGCGATATAAAACTTATATACCAGCTTATTTTTTCACCTTTGGTATAATTGTTTTCTTTTCTATTTTTTTTTTTGTTGTTGTCTCTTTGTCTTCTTTCTCTTCGCTCCTTCCTTTCCTCTTGCCTAGTCAGTCTTCTTCAGGTTGTTTGTGCTGATTGTGATTCCTGTTTTGAGTCCCGTACCAGCAATACTGCACCCATGTGCTGGACTCCTTTGAGAGCCCTGCGTGTTAAGTGCCTCTCTGTACTCAGAGAGGCTCCTTCTTCTATTTATCTCGCATTCTGTATGCTGATTCTGCAACGATTTTTCCTGAGAGTCTATTATGTTATTAGTCTCTAAATGTCTATCATTTTTGCAATTTATTGCCTTTTCTTTCTATACGGTACTTATGTACGCAGTTAATTTCTCATGTTTTTTCATTAGTACATATTCTGTATTATCCATCGAATCTTTTGCATGTTATATTTCTGCTGGTCATTGCATATGTTCTTGACTGACTTTTTTGCTGTTTCCTATTCTATAATAAAACTCTTTGTAAAAGAAAAAATTAACTGAATTTATTAATTTATTCTCTTTTGAAAAAAGATGACTAAAGAGGGATATAATTGCCATGTATAAATACATAAGTGGTCCATAAAGTGAACTTGGTGGAGTTACTCATGTTAAGGACATATTAAAGGACAAGGGGCACTCTATGTCTGGCGGAAAAATGATTTAACCTCCTCCCCATATGGAAAGGCTTCTTCACAATAAGAGCTGTGAAAATGTGGAATTGATTCCCTCAGGAGCGAGTTTTGTCTAGCTGAGAAGATGGTTTTGATAAACAAAAATGTAACTGGATATTAACACTTATAGGTAACAACACCAGGGATTGTTGATCCATGGAATATCCTATTGTCTTCTTTAGGGATCAGGAAAGTATTGATTTTTTCCTCACTTGAACAAATTGGATTCTGCTTCATAGTGTTTTTGCCTGGGGGCACAGAGTTATGTATATTGTGGCTTTCTAATTATTTATTCCATTTATTTTTTTTTCTGTTGGTTGAGCCTGGGTCTGAACCTGGGCATTCTGCAGCGAGTGGCAATTATGAAAATTATTTGGATGATTCTACCTTGACCTTGTTTGTCATGAACCTTGAACCCCTTGCTCCGCCCATGAACTTCCTGATATAAGCCGTGTCTCTGCACTTCCTGTTTGCCAGATTATTGTGCTCTCCAGCCAGTTCTTGATTCTTGCCTTCTCTGCTGTTATCCATATTTTGCTACACTTATTATTGACCCTTGGCTTGTTCTTGACTACGCTTCTGCTTGATCCCAAGCTGCGACTGCTCATTACCGATCCTGGCTTGTTTACTGACCACGCTTCCGTTTGATCCTTACCTGCTTAATACGCTACTGGACCTCTGCTTGCTCACCTCCTGGTGGGGTGATCCTGAGGACCACGACCTGGTGCTAACACGCAGCAAAATCCATCTCCACCATCAGCAGCTCTGCTGAACACCGGTTGGTACTTAGACTCCGCACCTCGGGTGAGCCCACTCCTCTGCCACGGTGACCTGCCTGTGTACCTATCCTGCTGGTTTCAGGTGAGCCTTTCCACTGCTATAGCAACTGGTCTTTGAGCCTGACCTCTGATCATGACAGCTAGATGGATATGTATATTTTTTTCAACCTATATTACAGTTGCAGCCAAATTCAATCTGCTGTTGAATAAAAATGGTCTTGAATATTTATTTTTAAGTTGGGCTCAAATATATGACTTTAAAATCTACATTTAGCATATATATATATATATAAGAGCTATCTGTAAGCTCCACTGCCCCCCCCCCCCCTGCTTTACCATTCAAAGAGCACAGCATGTAAATTATATTTGTAAATGGCATAGCAGAAGGAGGGACAGAAGCACAGCAATAGAACTGGTTGCATTCAAAGATCTTGTCCCAGCGCAGCATGGAGCTGGAAGTGTGGACCCTGCTGTACATAGTAGATGGACAATGCTCCCTAGCTGTATTTAGGGGTGTAACTAGAAATCACAGGTCCATATACTAAAATTTTAAGGTGCCCCTCAACAGCATGTGTTCATGGTGCAGAACCCAATGGTCATAGATCATGTTCTTAAATCAAGAAGCAAGGCAAAAAAGCAAGGGTCAGTGGATGCAAAAACGCTTGTGTCATTAAACAGTAGAAGTAACAAGTGCCCTGCATTAGTGGTCAGAAGGAGAAAACAAATCCCATCAGTTAGTGGAAGGAAAGAAAAACTGACCCCACATAGGTTCATCTAGGAGGAAAAAATAGCCCTGGCTTCAGTGGTTAAAGGATAAGTATAGCCAAAGCTTGTTTGGCTGTACTTCCCCTGTGGATCACAGGTGTGTAGTTTGTTCTGTGCCCCACTTTCAGCCGACAGTGGGCAGGGAAAGATTGTCCAAGAGACTGGACCCACCTGGCTCAGACTCCCAGTGAGCTACTGAGAGCCTGAGCAAGTTGCTCCTGCCTCTTCCACAGCCCAGGGCTCCAGTGAGCGCTGGGGGTGCAGAGCAGACAGTGACGACTGACAGTCTCCGTTCTCTGCTCAGAGCAGCAGAGAGAACTTAATGATCAGCAGAGTCTGATCGCTCAGTTCTCAGCTTTAGAGCCAGCGGGGGACAGATGCAGCATTGGATCAATGCTACATCCACCTAGGTAAGTATCCTATATTTCCCTTTTAAAGGAAGGAAAAATATCCCGGTGCCAGTAGTAAGATGGTACAAGATGCCCTGAAGTCAGTGGAATGAAAAAGATGGAGAACTGTATACTCACCTTTCTGTAATTTTCCTTTCCTGGTGCATCTTCATGGTTGTGGCTCAGCCCCCACAACCTGATAGGACAGGTTAGCTATATGTTTTCAGCTAGGTTCCAGCACAGCATTCTCTGTAACTATCACTTCAAGGATGGGAATCTGTATGCTGTCATGAAGATGTACCAGGAAAGGAAATTTAGAGAAAGGTAAGTATAGAATTTTCCAATTTCCTGGCACATCATGGCAGCATACGCTGGGAAATAACTTGCCAGTCAGGTGGGTGCAAAAAAAAAACTTAGCTTTATTAACTGGAACCAGCCTGGCCCACTTGGATAAAAGATCTACTAAACTATACTGTCGTAAGCTGTGCCGGATCCACACGATAGTGCGAAATTAATGTATTCCTAGATGACCATGTTGCCACCTTACAGATCGTTTCCTGAAAGACTCTGCAATATGCTGCCCAGGAGGTTGCCACTGCCCTCGTGGAATGTGCCCTCAAACCCTCCAGAGTTAAGTTCTTTAAGATCTTGATCAACCAAAAGGACATGGTGCGCAAGGATGCTGCTTGCCTTCTTCTGGTCCCATGGGGGATTACTAGAAAGTTATCTGCTTTTGTGAATGGATCAGCAACTGTCAAGTATGCCTTTATTTTTAATCCAACATCTAGTGGGTATGGTATTCCTTTATCATTGAGAAAGGATGGAAGAATGATCTCCTGATTGAAGTGAAAGGCGGTGGCTACCTTCGGAATACATCTGACAGTCTTAGGATTACTCTGTCCTGATAAAATATAATGTGAGACTCTTTATTAAACAAGAGCTTGAATTTCAGATCTTCTCTGAGGTTATGGCGATGAGAAAACACACCTTTAGTGTTAAGTCTCATATTGGGGTCGACTGTGGCGGATGAAAAGGAGAGCATGATAATGGTTCCAGGACTACTGACAGATCCCAAGCAGGGAATATTGGTTTTCTGGGTGGCCTAATTTTTAAACATGTTCTCATGAATTGGAAGACCAGGGGATTCATGACTCATATAATTCTTGCAATGGATGATAGGGCTGACACCTGGACTTTTAAGGTACTTGAATTCAGGCCCTTGTCGAGCCCCATTTGCAAAAATTCCAGAACTTGGGCCACTTCTGGGGATGCCAGATTCCAGGCCCCTTCTTCCTCGTGAGCACAATAACTGGAAGCAGAACCTTCATAAAGGTAATGCGGACTGTAGAAATCCTGAAAGGTAGGCTTTGAAACTGAAAGTGCTGGTGATTGATGGCGAAGTGTAAGTTCCTCTGAAAGGCTACATGAATCAGCACATGGAGATACTGTCGGATAAGTCTACAAACAGCATCCAGTCCCCAGTATTTATTGCCAGCAGTATTGTCTGAAGGCTCTCCATCTTCCAACATCCAAGTAGTTGAGACAAATGCTCCTGTTGAGGCATTTTATGTCTAGTACCAGGTGTAGTTCCCTGTTTTTTCTTTACTAGGAACAGGTAAAGTCCTCTGCCCTGCTGAGATATTGACACTGCCAAGATAGTGACTTTCTGAAGATGGTCCATGATGTATTTGACCATTATCTTCACTCTCCTCTGATCTGAGGGCCTTGTTGATTGGAAATCATTGCTTAATGGGTTCACCTTGAGCCACCACCAATGGCTAAACAAAACGGTGGACACCATCCAAGGATCTGACACATGCTCTGCACACACCTGTGTGTCATGTCAGAGCCTGGTGCCTACCACCACAGGCTGGGTGGGCATGCCTTCAAAAAGACTTTAGCTGGTCAGTCCCTGAAGAAGACTTGGATTTCTGGAGGCCTAATAGAGAAGATTGGCCCTTCTTACAGTTCCTCTTGAATTCTACACCTGGCCTGTAGAATCTGGCCTCTCTGTACTTATCCGGAAGATTTTGCCTGTAGGAGGGACCCTTCTGTGGTTTGGGTTTCTTGTCTGATGGAATTAGACCTGACTTACCACCAGTTACTTTGGAAATGACTGAGTCCAGCTTAGGGCTGTATAAGTTGACACCATCATAGGGGATTTTACACCAATTAGACTTTGATGCGGCATTTGCCACCCAAGGTTTTAGCCATAGAGCTCTTCTGGCTATGATAAGATAGCATCTTATCATATAGCATCTGGAAGATAGCATTGCTCTTGCGGACAAGATAGTGTCCACATGAAGTCTTCTGCCAGCTTGAGTTCTTGCAAGGCTAATATTATCTTCTCTGGTCTGCCCCTTTGACCAGAAATTTCTTAGCGTTGGATGTCTAACCAGACAGTCTTTCTAACTGCCAAAACCACAGCCATTATATGCTCGCTTCATTTCGGAATCTATTTTGCAGTCTAAAACATTTCAGAGTGTTGCCATGTCTTCGATGGGAAGGGTGGCATGCCTGGCTAACTGCATGAAAGATGCGTCAACCTGGAGCCGTGATCAGACGGTTTACCCCGGGTTCTTTCAATGGGTATACTCTTGTGAGCCTTGCACTGATACCTGTCTTTCTGTCAGGTTTTTCCATTCGTCCTGGATAAGTTCATTGAGTTCATCAATAAAGGGGAAGGTCTCTGGTACCGTTTTGAGGTTGGGAAAACATCTTCTGACTTTGTACGGTGCTTTCTCCACCTCTTGCCAGCCAATGGCTTCCTTGACTGACCTGGCAAATGGTTCCACCAGAGAATTATTTGATCTAGATGCCTCTTCAATTTCCTCATTTTCTGAGGAGCTATCCGACTTTTGCAGAGCTGAAGCAGCTGTACTTTGGGCTGCAGCCTCTAAGCCAGGTGCAGACTCCTCCAAAATTGGCTCCCTGACAGGTTCTCTGATTAAGTCCGTTATTGCCCTGACATTTGAGGCTTTATCTTTAGTTGCCTTTTTCATGCAAGTGCGGCAAGCCAGCTTATCTGATAGAGCCAATGCTTCTACCCCTAGAGGCCGGACAGCAGAGCGGAGAGGGTGATCTTGCTTGCTGGGAGTGATGATGGGAGGAAGACCTGGAGTGACTTCTCCTGGACCGTCTGCTCTTTAAGAGGGAGGCATGCCCAGAGGGATCTCTCTATTTTGAAGGGCTGTCAAGATACAACAGCCTCAGTCAAGTGACTCTCTTTAGATCTATCTTCACGACTTACCCAACCCCTTACCTTGTAAGCTGAGGGTGGTTTGCTTGGGCAGCGGTCTCCATAGACAGAAGGATAGTAACACCTAAATGATATAGTCCATGAATAGACAGACAATACAAGAGAAACTCAGCAAAGTGACAAGCTAACATAGCCCCAAACGCTTACATGCAATGTGCCAGGAAGAATAATACAAAGGTAAAGACCAGAAGAGAAGCAGGGTCCCAACCTCTGTGAAGCAAAATCTCCAGTGCAGCAAAGTCATAGAGACAGGAATTGCTTATAAAAATGGAGCTGACAGGGCAGAAGTGTAATTGCTAAGCATATTCAGATGTATCCTGCAGACTCCAGCACTATCTTGGAAACTGGCATGCTCAGCATCCCTCAAGCATGGCCACCATTTTGGAAAAGAGAACAGGAGGAGTACAGGGCTAAGGAGAACAATAGCAGAAACATAAAAAAGGAAAGAGGTAAAGGAGAACCACTGCAGAGAACCAGGCTTGTTTTGCAATGCTGGCCAACACCCCCCCGAAAACACCAGACTGGCGTTTCCTTCATAGAGCTCATTTAGAGACTGTATAGGATGAGCATTTCCACACAGGAGAGGCTGAACCTGGCTGGGGCGAATGCGGTAAGGGGTAGTACGCAATCCATCCACTAACAATCAGGTGAGGACACATAAGTGTAAAGCTGGTTTCAAGAGTTTTATCTGTTCCCTTAGTGTTCTTTAGTAGAATGTCATGTATAAGTATATTAAGTTGCAGTCTTCACACTTACATATACAGTCTCATTACAGAAATGTGTATGTGTAGCAGACATTTATCAGATAGCTATCAATTTCAAATCACTCAAATATAGCTTTAAAGGTTATGTTCACCTTTTAAAAAAAATAATAAATGCACATTTTCTTGCAGGTAAAAAAATGTGCATTTACTATTATTTCTTTTGTGTGCTGGAAAGCATTGCAGCCATGATCAGCAGATCGTTCGTCCCATTCAGGTCTCCTGCAGACGTGTCAGTGTATCTGTGTGCTCGTATTTCTTACAGGCAAGCAGATACACCCTGACAGGAAGAATCAATGAACAACCACAGTGCTCAACAGCGCCGTGGTAGTTCATTGAGAACTACAAGCCAACAGCCGCAAAGGCTGTCAGGACTTGTAGTCTTCCCATTCACAGAACATTGTGAATGGATGATGCAGCAGGTGGGCGAAGCCTCGCACAGCCATATTTTTTTTAAATTGTAACAGCTAGTGGAGGGAGAAGATACCCCACCAGCTGAATATGGGTGTAACATGTTAGTGAACTTATCCTTTAAAATTACTGATATATGATTACAAGTACATGTTGTACTTTGTTCCATCTTCCTAAGTGCCCTAAAACACTCACTGGAAAGTCAGACAGGGTGATCCCACTTGGTAGATGACTGCCCAACACTGCAGCTAGCAAGGAGATGGCTGCTTTGCTTTTAAGCGCCTGTCCCCAGCTCCGAGCAGCTGCCTAAGGCAAGCACCAGCTTAAAGAGAGCAGAGGTAGTTGGGGCTGACAAACCTCGCCTCCCTGTGCATTGTTTGTGCTAGTGCTGCAAGTTGGAGACAGGCCCTGACTGTTAAAGTAGCCATCTCCTTGCTAGATGTGGTGTCTAGCAATTAGACATGTGCGATTTTGTTTCGCTATGAATCGAAATTTAGAGAATTTTCAGTATTTGGAGATTCAAATGTATCCAAATCACAATAGTAACAAATTTCTACGAATCTGAAATAAATTATAATGAAAACATCAAATTCATTCATATTCATTTGCAACTGCAGAGGGTTTTGTAAGTTCAGTAATGTGTCACACTCTGTATTGTTATGACTTGCCAAAGTCACGAAACATCAAACTTGCAAACAAGTTGCATTGAAGTCGCAATGCAAAGTCACACCGGACACATAATGAATAACCAAATCTTCCGAAATAACTTCTGAAAATATTAATCAATTCAGAACAATAAATATAGGAAACATATTTGAATATAGGAATTCCAACAATCATCCCAACATAACGAATATGACAAAACAAGAAGATTGACTTATACTTTGCTATAAGCAAGCATTTACCTGAATGACATCGATTCATTCAGGGTTTTTTTTTTTGTGCTTAGCTGTGATTTGGCCACAGCTAATCACATGACATGTGCATGTGATCGCTGTGACCACTCACAGCTAGACACTAGTATAGAATGGATGGCATGAATGAAGCCATCCATTGTATACAACTGTCATGTGACCTGCTGTGATTGGTCACAGCAGGTCACATGGTACCGGCAATGCGGGCCGGTACTCAGATCTGTCATCGGCCGTGTCCGAGGTACACGGCCGGTGACAGATCGCGCTGCTGCGCAGCTCTGCAAGCGCGAAAACTGCGCATGTGTGGGAGGACGCCATATGGCGTCCACCCGGAAATCTACAGACTTTTCCCGGCTGCCAAACGGCTATTGGCCGGGCGGCTATTGGTTAAAAATAACTTTATCACAACAGACTCCTGACATCTCTCCTTTCAGCCAGAAAAAGGAATTGCGGACACAGATCCCTCAATTCCTCTCTCTGCAGCCTCAGCTGCACTGCAGATGAATAAATAGGAGACAGACTCCTGTCCATTCATAAACTGAAGCATATTAATGTGTCTCTCCATGCAGCAGCTTAAAGCTGGGGGAAGGGAGAGGGGGAGAAAACCATTTTCAGCTGCTGCAGAGAACCCCCTTCCCATGCCACACCAATCATCCTCCCTGTCCTGCCCACATCCACTTCCCCCTGTTGCATGGGCCCCCCTGAGTGCCTGGGCCCTGTACACGAGGACCAGTGGTACCCCCTTATCGGTGGCACTGTCTGCAGAAAATAATTTCGGAGGGCAAGTTTCCTGATAGTGATTTAGCAGGTAAGTTAATGGACTTTCCAGCAATGATGTTACTAGACTACAGCTGGGGGGTTCTCTAATGTTTAGAGTGTGACTACAGGAGAACAGTAGACAGTGACAGTGGTTAACAACATCTGTTGGAAAGCTGCTGCAGATATTACTCTTACTGGTCAAGAATGTGCTGGACACATGGCTGAGGCTGAGCTCTTCTTGTTTTCCTGGAAAACAAATGAACAAGACCAGAAATTACTCCATAACCACTATGATGTTCCACTAAGAACAACAATACATTAGAAATAACAATATAACCTAGTGGCAGAACATCTAACACTATACTATGATAGTGGTTGTTGCACATATATCTGTATAACCAGCATTTCAACACCTCCACCGAACAACTACTTCTCGTGTAAATCCCATCTTCTTTTTGGAGTTCTTTAAACTTTTGGCTTTGATATTGATTGCAATGTATAAAAGTGTCCCCACTACTTATCTATACTGCCTATTGTTAGGTAGAAAGTCTTCTCCTCCTCCCAACTTTAGGTAACCTGTTTTTGTTGGTGGGCACACACCTCTAGGTTCTGTAAATTCCCAAGCATAGAGCTGGTAGACATTTGTAATCTTGTCATTTGCAGCTTTAATCCACATTTACTTCTAATGAACAGGTAACTTTTGCATTTCTTCCCATGATGCTGGCTCAGGCTGTAACTTTGTACAAATTATATATGACAAGTGTCTTGCTTGGATATCGTTCTTGGATCTTGCAGATTTTGTGACTGAGGCTGCAGGCAGTTCATCTTCTTCCTTTTCAGAGGATAAATCACTGTTGTTCAATTTTAATGATAATGTGTTCCTAAAGAATATGAACAAAAACGGGAACCTTGTTCCAAGGAAGGTATATTTGTGAGTCTCAAATGGGTTACAGAATTCTGCAGCCACACACCATAAAGATGACAATCAGTTAAAGGATAAGTTCACCTTTCGAACTAGAATAATAAATGCACATTTTTTTCGTTAAAAGAAAAGTGTGTTTATTATTTTTGGTTGCAGGAGCCTGCAAAGCATTGCACCAGCAATCAGTAGATGGGGGTGTGTGTGTGTGTGTGTGTGTGTGTGTGGGGGGGGGGGGGTCAGCAGGCAGTGGCTGCAGCATTGGCAACATGTCCCTAAAAATGGGTGGAACATGTAACATGTTCCCAAACTAATCATTTACAGTGGTTCTATGCATGAAGGTCAAAAACCTGTGTGCAGCAGTGCCCCCAGCCCCCTTAACACTTACCTGAGCCTCATCACGATCCAGCGATTTGAACAGCAGCCTTGGCTGTCCCAGGTCTCTGCTTCCTCATTGGCTGAGACAGCAAGCGGGAACCACTGGCTCTCAGACAGATAGCTCAGATGATGGAGAAGAGGTCCCTGCTAAGGCCAGGCGTACCCTACCCCATTCACAGGTTGCTGAGATGTTACAATTGCATAATGATTCTCATTTGCAGCAGAGTGCCAGTACTAGTGCAGCTCTACCTTTTGGTGAAGTGGCAAGCACTAGTGGCCTAGTACATCCTGGTCTTATACATGCCAGCACTTCAGTATCACTTGGTGACGTGGAGAGTCCCATACGTGCATCTGTATGCATTAATTGTGGATCAAAGCAATTTATATGCACAACAGTTTATCGCCAACAACCTAAATTCAAACCTTGCCAAACCATTTGCATGGAAACCTATGACAGTTTACGAATTTCAAGTTTTTTTTTTTTTTGGGCCTAACCCTCAACATGGGCATTACTAAAAAAATGAATTGCCGTTGTATTGGTCCATAAACCCATTTCATCATATGCCCGTATTCTCTGCTGCCATGGTCAGGCATAAATATGAGAACATAATGCGATTTATGCATTTCAACGACAATACACTCTGTCTTCCTCGGGGTGACCCTGAATTTGACCGGCTCCACAAAATTCAGGCTCAAGAGGTAAAAGACCTGTGGGAGGGCAACAGGCTATACATATAAAATTTGGATTTACAAGGGAAAAGATAGTCACGTGGAGCCCCCCGGATGCCCAGACTACATGGGGAGCAGTGGCAAGATAGTTTGGGACTTGGTGTCATCCTTTTTCCATGTGGTACCACTTGTACGTGGACAATTTTTATTCAACCGTGCCACTATTTAGACGTTTGTACAATCTGGGAATTGGCGCATGTGGCACCATGTGACCTAATCGCCAGGCTTCCCCCAACGGCTTGTAAATACCCATCTTAGAGGGAAATACCCTGTTTGAGAAATGATGAATTGCTCACAGTGGAGTGGAGGGACAAATGGGATTTTTTCATCCTGTCTTCCATTCACATAGACACGACCATCCAAATTGCCACAGCAGCTGGTGTTGTTGAGAAGCCCTTCTGTTCCACAACTATAAGGTCTTCAACAACCAGATGATGAAGTCTTACTTAGTTTCCCGAAAATCCAGACGCTGGTACAAAAAAG
Organism: Staurois parvus; assembly: GCF_062004578.1. Lineage (NCBI taxonomy): Eukaryota > Metazoa > Chordata > Amphibia > Anura > Ranidae > Staurois > Staurois parvus. Next base: position 7,859,576 of record NW_028317945.1, read on the forward strand.
TGTCTGTTTATTTATTTCAATTGGCTCTATATAATGCATTTGTGCTCTACAAAGCAACTAGACATAGTGGATCCTTCCTAAAATTCCAGGAAGAGATCATCATGGCCCTTTTGTATCCAGAAGGTGCTATGGCCCAAACCCCCAACCCAGATGCAGTTAGCCGGCTGCATGAGAGGCATTTTCCTGATGCCATTCCTGGTACGGCAACCCAAAAGACACCCCAAAAAAATATGTTGTGTCTGTAGCAGACATGGAATTAGGCAAACCACCCCCTTTTTGTCCATCCTGTCCTGGCCAACCTGGTCCCTGCCTCAAGGACTGCTGCCGTCACTACCATACACTAGTGGACTATTAGTATAGGGTACATCATGGCATAGTTCAGGGCACATATTTGCATAGGGTCTGGAAAGATGTTAGGTAGTCAGGAAACTGGCTATCACATTTTGAGAGAACTTAATATCTGCTTGTTACAGTTTAAAAAAAAAAGTTTAAAGAAATAAGGAAAAGGGAAAAAAAAACAAAAATAGTTGTTTTTTTGTTGTGGAGTTACTGTTATACTGTTACAGTTTTACTGTTACTGTTTTATTGTTAAGCATTGCTGTTTTCTTTGCAGGAATGCCATTCATCTGCAGCACCGATCTGTTTATTTTGACAGCAACAGGGTCTTGTTCTCAGAATATACATAATTAAGTGTGTGCAGATATTTCTTCATCCACATTGATCAATGTGAATAGAGGAATCCCACGGGCTGAACGCCAAAAAAAAGAACATTTCATGTGTGCCCAACATTAGAAGTGGGTGGATGCAGGGCGGTATATTCTATTGGTTGGCATACTACACAATTTTTCTGGCAGAGATTTCTTCTCCCTTTTTTTCATTCAGCCCACAGGCTGCATAAAAAAAAACATTACATAGCATATATACCCAACAAGGGCCAGTGACATACTGGCACATCACTGAGTGGTTATACCAGGATGATGCCTGCAGGCATCATCCTGGTATGGTTTTTTTTCAGCCAGAGATCAGCTTTCATGTAAAAGCAATTCTAGTGGCTAATTAGCTGTAAGATTGCTTTTATAAGTAGCTGGAGAAGATGCCCCACCCACCCCGTTGCCTTCCACGGCCTTCTCAGGCAGTCCTGTGCCATCAGGGGAACCTGAGGATGCAGCCGGTGATTGTAGACCAATCATCTCTATAGTCTTAGAAATCGGAAACTACAAGCATTTCATCACTTCAGTTTCACAGAACATAAACAGCACCATTTGTAAATTGGGAAAGCATCTTGGTGAGATTAGATTATGTAAGGGCAGAGGCGATATCTAGAGTCTAATAGACCCCACATTTCTCAAAAAATAATACCTGTCAATGCCTATTGCAGTCACAGGGGATATTTGCATTTCCTGTAATAGCAATAAAAGTGATTAAAAAAAAAATTAAAGTGACAGTGTAAAAACAATTTAAAAATCAAATTAACTTAAAAAAAAAAAAGGCACCCCCGCCTGCACACACGCACAAGCATTGACCCCGTGCCAGTATGAAAACAGTGGTTGCACCATGCATGTGAGGTATCTCCGCAAATCAAGGGCAGTAATTCTAGCACTAGACTCCCTGTGTAAATCTAAAATGGTAGCGTGTGAAGGCTTTTAAAGCGTCACCTATGGATATTAAAAATGTATGTAGTTTGCATGGGGCGTGGGCAGTTTTAAAGCATGTCATGTTTGGTATCTATTTATTCGGGATACCATCATCTTTTATATATTACCAAATAATTGACAATATATTGTGCTTTTGTGCATTAAAAGTAAAAAAGTCTATGTTTTAAAAAAAAAAATTGTGTTTGAAAAATCGCTGCGCGAGTACTAAGTGACATAAAAAATTGCAGCATCCACAATTTTATTCACTAGGAAAAATATATGCTTGGGGATTCAAAGTAATTTCCTAGCAAAAAATACTGATTTTTTTTTTTCATGTGAACAAAAAGTGTTAGAAAAGGCTTGGTCTTCATGTGGTTAGAAGAGTGAGTGATGTGTGGCATAAACTTCTAATGCTGGGCATAAAATACCCCCCCCCATGAAACTTTTTTTTTTTGTACACAAAATTGTCACTTAAATGATTTATTGCTCACACATACCCTGGGTATATGTGGAATTACTCCTCAAAATACATTCTGCTACTTCTCCCGAGTATGGGGATACCACATGTGAGAGACCCTTTGGCAGTCTAGCCAAGTACAGGACCCCAAAATCCAATAAGCACCTTCAGGCTTTTAAAGGACTATATTTCCTTATTACACTTCTTGACTACCTATCACAGTTTTGGAGGCCCTGAAATGCCATAGTATGACTCCCCCCCAAATGACCCCTTTTTGGAAAGTAGACACCCCAAGGAATTTGATAAGAAGCATGGTGAGTATTTTGCAGATCTCGTTTGTTGCCACAAGTTTTTGGAAAAACATATTTTTTATTTTTTTTAATTTTCAAAACCTTGTGAGAAAAAATGAGATCTGCAAAATACTCACCATGCCTCTTATTAAATTCCTTGAGGTGTCTACTTTACAAAAAAGGGTCATTTTTTGAGGTTTGGTACTATCTTTGCATTTCAGGGCCTCCGAAATCGTGATAGGTAGTGAGGAAGTGAAATGAAGAAGTTACACACCTTCATGCTTTCAAAGTGGTCATTGGATTTTGGGCTCCTGTATGTGGCTAGGCTCCCAAAAACTCTCACACAAGTGGTGTCCCCATACTTGGTAGAAGTAGCAGAATGTATTTTGGGGTGTAATTCCACATATACCCATAGGATGTGTGAGCAATATACCATTTAAGTGACAACTTTGTGTAAAAAAACAAAAAAAAAAAAACTTTGTCATTTTAGCACCTCAAGAAATTGACAGGCAGCCAGAAAGTAAAAGCTGTGTAAATCCAGTATCTATACCATAGTTTGTAGATGCTATGACTTTCACACAAACCATGTAATATGCAGCTATTGGGATTTTTTTTTACCAAAGACATATAGCAAAATACATTGTGGCCTAAATTTAAGACGAAATTTGAGTCTTTTTTTTTCTGTTTATAGCGCAAGAGGTGATCAAATGCCACCAAAAGAAAGCTCTACTTGTGTGAAAAAGGACATAAATTTATGTACAGTATTGCATGACCGCACAATTGTGAGTTAAACTAGTGCAGTGCTGTATAGCAAAAAATGGTGTAATTTCAGTATCTACATCAGTTTTTAGACGGTATAACTTTCACACAAACTAATTAATATACACTTAGTAGGATTTTTTTTTTTACCAAAGACATATAGCAGAATACATTTTGGCCTAAATTATTACGAAATTTGAGGCTTTTTTTTGTTTATAGCACACAAAATAACCCAGAGGTGATCAAATATCACAGAAAGAAAGCTCTATATGTGTGGAAAAAAAGGACATAAATGTGGTTTGGGTACAGTATTGCATGACCGCGCAATTTACCAGTTGAAATAGTTCAGTTCCAAAAAGCAAAAAAAAAGCCTAGTCAGGAAGGGGGGTTTATCCTCTGGAGGGCAAGTGGTTAAAGCGACCTATTTATTCTCTTTTAATAAAATATTCCTCTATTTAACCACTTATTAACTCTTAGCATACTCTAATCAGCTCTAATGAACTCTATAGTCTCCTTCTCTCTTCAACTATTATTTTCCTGCTAATTTGTTTTGGTTCTATTTTATTAACTATTAAATATTTTAAAAAATAAGTAAACGTGATTGCAGCGCTAATATAACAGTGTCTTTCAAGTGAATCATCTATCAAAATATAACTTAGGACAGCCAAATCTAAAGTGCTACAAAGTATACAGAATAAAGAAAACTTTAAATTGAGTCCTAAATACATTTTATAAATGTATCTTCCGGAGTCCACCACACATGATTCCAAACACCTTCAGTGTTAACCTCCACCATATGGTAAAAAATTGCAGTCGCTGCAAGGATATGCTGTCTAATAATAGAACAGCATACAGCGCTTGTTTATCTCTCCTTAGTCATGTTCTCTCCTCAAATGGTAAAAGTGCCTCCACTAATCAGAAGACTGTGCCAATAATCATTCAATATAAAAAAAGAAATGATCTCATAGTGTAGTAGTTTAATATTAATTTCTCCAAATACAGAAAATATATTCACCAAATAATCAGTACAAAAGGTTGCTCTAGTAAACTTACATAAGGGGCTGACAAACCAGCAGGGAATGGCGGCACAACTTCTAACCTTTCACAGTGTTGCTCAACGCTGTTTTGTGCGATGATTACTGAAATCAAAAGTTTATTGGATATCTCTCTATTGTTTAGCTAACCTCTTTATGTAAAAATGGGGGAGTGAGGTTATTTTTGAAAGAATACCAATTTCCTTTTTTATAAATGTTATATTGATGATATCCTATTACTTTGGAGAGGAGATGAAACTTCACTAACTGACTTCATGTTCTATTTGAATGATAATAAATATAGCATTAATTTAATGTACACTCTTAGTAAAAGTCAATTCTTTAGATTTGAGTTTATGATTACTAGATGGAGAAATGTATACAAAATTTTTTAAAGGCTCAGATAGGAATAGTTACATCTCGTTGCCACCATCCTCATTGGTTAAAAAGTGTCCCTAAAGGGCAATTTCTAAGAATGAGGCGCAACTGTAAACTCAGTAATGATTACATACAACAAGCTATTTTAAAGCATAGATTATTAGAAAAAGGTTATAAGGAATCCACACTTGATCAATTCATACAGAACGTTTTGAATATCAACAGGGATATGTTATTGGACCCTCAAGATAAAAGGACAAATAAAATGATTTATTCTTTATTTGCAAATGTTTCACTACAATCAAATTAAAACGTTTTTGAGTAATAGATGGGGCATATTAAAATCTGATCTCATTTTGAACAAATTATTACTTCATAGACCTGAAGTTATATTTTAAATCAGATTTTAATATGCCCCATCTATTATTCAAAATCTTTTTAATTTGATAATTCTGTACTTAAAAATTCATAATAAAAGGACAAATCACTTTTTGTCTTGAGGGGCCAATACGTATCCCTGTTGATGTTCAAAACAAAGTGAGGTATGTTGGCATGGCCAAAAATATTGGCACCCCTGCATTTCTGTCAGATAATGCACCACTTCACCCAGAAAATTGTTGCAATTACAAATGTTTAGGCAGTCTCATGTTTATTTCTTTTGTTTGTATTGGTATGACACAAAAAAAGTAGAGAAATAAAAAGCCAAATCTGACACATTACACGCAAAACTCCAAAAATGGACTGGACAAAATTATTGGCATCCTCCATTTAATATTTGGTAGCACATCCCTTGGAAAAAATAAATGAAATTAAATGCTTCCTGTAACCATCAATGAATTCTTACACCTCTTTACTGGAATTTTGGACCACTCTTCATTTGCCAACTGCTTCAGGTCTCTCAGATTGGAAGGGTTCCTTTTCCCAACTGCTGTTCTGAGATCTCTCCACAGGTGCTCTATGGGATTGAGATCTGGACTCATTGCTGGCCAATTCAGTACTCTCCAGCACTTTGTCTTGAACCATTTATGGGTGCTTTTTGACGTGTGCTTTGGGAAATTGTCCAGCTGTAAGACCCATGACCTCTGACAGAGACCCAACTTTCTAACACTGGGCCTTACATTGCACCCCAGAATACTTTGGTAGTGTTCAGATTTCAAAATGCCATGCACACAGTCAAAACATCCAGTGCCTGAAGTAGCAAAGCAACCCCAAAACATCAGTGAACCTCCACCATGTTTGACTATAGAGATTGCATTCTTTTCTTTAAAGGCCTCATTGCTTTTTCTGAAAACAGTAGAATGATATGCTTTACCAAAAAGCTGTAATTTGTTTTCGTCCGTCCACGGCACATTCTCCCAAAGGTATTTTGGCTTTCTCAGGAAAGTTTTGGAAAGCTCCAGTCTGGCTTTTTATGTTTCTTTTGTCAGCAGTGGAGTCCTCCTGGGTCTTCTACCATAGCATCTCTTTTCATTCAGATGGCGACATATAGTATGAGCCAGTTGTACCATGTGCCTGAAAGTTAGTTTGAATTTGTCTGGAAGTTGATCAAGGTTCTTTGTCCACCATTTGAACAATCCTTCATTGCAATCTATGAACAACTTTTCTCTTTTGTCCACGTCCAGGGAGATTAACTACAGTACCATGGGCTGTAAATTTCTTGACAATGTTGCACACAGTGGACACAGGAATATTAAGATCTCTGGAGATGGACTTATAACCTTGAGATTGTCCATGCTTTTCCACAATTTTTGTTCTCAAATCCTCAGACAATTCTTTGCTACTCCTCTTCTTCTCCATGCTCCATGTGGCAAAAAAGAGACACACAACAAAAGGGTTGAGTCAATGTTTCGCCATTTTAACTGGTTTCTGGTGTGATTTCTATATTATCCGCACCTGTTAATTGATACAGATGACTTTAATTACATATTACACAATTATTTTTTGTTTCTCCACTTTTTTGTGTCATACCAATACAAACAAAAGAAATTAACATGAGAATGCCAAAACATTTGTAACTGCATCAATTTTCTGGGCAAAGTGGTGCATTGTCTTACAGAAATGTAGGAGCTGCAATCATTTTGGTCATAACTAAACGTCTGTTGGTTTTTGCAGCCAGATCATCTTAACTAGGGATTTCAAGCTGGAATTTTAGTCTCTGCCTCCACCCTACTTCATGTTGTCAAACTTGCCTACATCCCCACAAAGACTTGCATACCTTCAAGCTACTCTAATGCAGCTCCTCTTCAAGGGGTCATAGCCAATGTCCCAGAAAGAGAGAGGTTTTCCAAGGTTTCTACTTAAATCTGTTCACCATCCACTGCTAGACCTGATGATTCCCAACACTTTCCTCTGGGTACAAAAATTCTTTATTGAATCCATCCAGTCAAACATTGCCTACCTTCATCTGAGAGATCTTCAGTCCTCAAGGATTCTTACCTACAAGTTCTGAATTCTTCAGGCAAATCAATGCTACCTGCGTTTTGCTGTTGGCATGCAACTTTACCAATTTGTTGCCCTTCACTTTGGCCTGTCCACTCCACCGTGGGTCTTCCTCAAGATGTTGGCCCCTGTTCTTTGTTCTGTTTTGCTCTCAGGGCATCTCCATAGTGAGATATCTGAATGATCTCCTTCTGAGGAAACAGTTGCCTCCGATGCTGTCAACCAAAATTCATTGGACTGTGCAGAGGATGTAGACATTCCAGTGGTTCCTGAACAGGGGCGGACTGACCATTTGGAAACTCGGGCACTGCCCGAGGGCCCCGGGTCAGTAGGGGGCCCCATGAGATGCCCCTGGTAGCTTTTTCATAGGCTTTTTTGAGTTTGGGCAAGGACACAGGGGCCCCATGATCCCCTATTGCCCTGGGGCCCCATGAGCTGTCAGTCCGCCCCTGTTCCTGAATCTCCAGAAATCAACACTAGAGCACCCTCATCTCTTGAAGTATCTGCTCCTGATCTTAAACATGGCACAGCCAAGGTTTTATGTCCCCAGGACAAACTTCAGATCAATTAAAGAGGTTGTAAAGCCAAAATGTTTTTACCTTAATGCATCTCATGCATTATGGTAAAAAGCATTTTACATCATGCAGTCCTCCCCCTTCTCCTTAAATACTTAGCAGAGTCCTCAGTCAGTCCAGCACTGTGCACAGCTGCAGGTTTCTCTCCCCTCTTTCTCTTGACACAGGGATCCAGACAGCAACACGAGCCATTGGCTCCTGCTGCTGTCAATCAAATGCTGTGAGGAGTAAGTGGGGGCAGGGTCAAGCCCCGTTATGTGTGTCTATGGAGTGCAACTCCATAAACACAGAGCTTGGGAGAGAGCACACACTGTATGCCCGCATACCAAGGGGCTTGCTATTAGGGCACAGGGAGAGGAGCAGCCAAGATGGCTGGCAGGAGATTCAGAAGAAGAGGATTGGGACTGCTCTGTGCAAAACCATTGCACAGAGCAGGTAAGTATACCAAGTTTGTTATTTTATAAAATGTCATTTAGTATTACTTTAACCGTTTCAATACCGTGCAATTTTACACCTTCCTGCCCAGGCCATTTTTCAGGTTTCAGCGCTCTCACACTTTGAATGACAATTGCGCGGTCATACAACACTGTACCCAAACTAAAATTTTATAATTTTCTTCACACAACTAGAGCTTTCTTTTGGTGGTATTTAATCACCGCTGGGGTTTTTATTTTTTGCTAAATTAACAAAAAAAGACCAAAAATTTTGAAAAAAAAACACATTTTTCTTTGTTTCTGTTATAAAAGTTTACAAATAAATAACTGTTCTTCATAAATTTAGGCCGAGATGTATTCTGCTACATGTCTTTGGTGAAAATAACCCAAATTAGGATGTATTTTTTAGTTTGTAGGAAAGTTATAGAGTTCACAAACTATGGTATAGATCTGAATATTGATCAATCCTGAAGTACTGACAGCCAATCTAATTTCTTGAGGTCCAAGAATGTCAGAATAATACAGATATCCCCAAATGACCCCTTTTTGCAGAGTAGACAGTCCGACGTACTTCATAAGAGGCATGGCGAGTTTTTTGAAGTTGTATTTTTTTGTCATAATTTTTCGGAAAATGAAAAAATTAAAAAAATTATTTTCACTATTTTGTTTTTTACACACTGTCACCAGTGCAGTACAGCGTCATCATATAACTGGCATGGCGGTGAACAGGGACACTGACTGGTGACAATATGAAAAAAATATATATATTTTTTTTTTTACATTTTTTTTTATTTTTTTATTATATTTAATTTTTTTTATTTTTTTTAAGATGATTTTTATAATATTTTACTATGACCAAAGTAGTACAATGTTACCATAGTAACATTGTACTACTTTGGGGAAGTGATCAGTATTTTTTTTTTTTTTACACAATTTGCTTATAGTAAAGAATTACTTTGCTATAAGCAAGCATTTACCTGAATGAAATCGATTCATTCAGCTTTTTTTTTTTTTTTTTTTTGTGCTTAGCTGTGATTTGGTCACAGCTAATCACATGACATGTGCATGTGATTAGCTGTGACCATTCACAGCTAGGCACTAGTATACAATGGATGGCATCATGAATGAAGCCATCGATTGTATACAACTGTCATGTGACCTGCTGTGATTGGTGTCCGAGGTGCACGGCCGGTGACAGATCGCACTGCTGCGCCGCTCTGCATTAGCGCAAACGGCGCATGTGCGGGAGCACGCCAAATGGCGTGCACCCGGAATGAAGAGACACATTTGAAGCTGCCAAACGGCCATTGGCCGGGCGGCTAATGGTTAAACTCCACATTCTGGCTGCTTGGGACAAGAAGGTGCAGTTTCTGGATCATGCCATGCACCTGACTAGCAGGACCAGGATTGCTCTGATGTGGTAGATGGCATGTTTGGCACTGACATTGGGAAAATCCCTCCTTCCAATAATTTGGAGGGTGCTTGTGATGGATTGCAGGCTATTGGGTTGGGGAGGAGTCCTCAGATCGGGATCTTGGTCATTGGAAGAATCCTGTCTCCTGATTAATATTCTGGAACTCAAGGTGATTTGGTTATTCGTTCAATTCTGGACCTTTCATCTGTGAGGTGACCAGGTCAGCAATCAGCCATACAATGCCACGCCAGTGCTTGAATAAATGACAATGGGGAGGGTATCTGACTATGGTTTGGGCTGTACTAACATTCCAGCCCTGGCTGGCTAGCACTTTCCAGAAATTGACAATTGTAGATGGACTTCCTTAGTGGTTAAAATCTGGATTCCAGAGTCTTGTCTCTCCACCCTGAGGTGCTTTGGGACTTCTGTCACATGTGGGGGCATGAACCACCTGGCTTACAGGTTCAGCAACAAACTGAGCTGGATTGTCTCCAGATCCAGGTACTCTCTTGCCTTCGGAATGGATGCTCTGGTGACTCCATGGGATTATTCATTCATGCTTTTCACCTCTCAAACTCTTTCATTGCCTATTCTCCAAGATGAAGAAGGAGGGCATCCTGGTGATTGTCCTTACACTGAATTAGCCCAAAAGAATGTAGCACTCAGATCTCATCAGCACACTCGCAGTCCATTGAGTACTACAAGCCATCTGCCACAGTGATAGATGAGACTTGTAGTTTTTTAAGTCATAGATTCCTGTGAATGAATGACGAGCCTGAAGGGGTGGACCCCCTGCTGATCTAAAATGTGAGAGGGGGTGTGGGATGAGGATCTAATTGATTCTAATTCACCAACATTCATAGTGGTAGATCATATTGATATCCCTAGGCAAAGGTGAAGCAATGGAAATTGCTGGAATTGCGGAATCTCAAACCCATCAACTCCTGTTACCTATTTATATCCCCAACCACCACTCATCCACTGTCTATGCCACTTCCAGTTGGTGGGGATAGCCCTTCCAACAACAGCCTGCATTCCGATCTAGAAGTCATATTGCAAATGTTATAATGTCATAAATGTTGCCAACACCTCTCCCGCTTGCCCACACAGAATCAAAGCGCCAAACAATGTGGGGGGAAGCTCCTAAAAGAGGAAAGGCTACAGACCCATGGTTAACAATCATAAAAGTTGTGCTAAATCACAAGCTATATAAAAAAAAACAAAGCCAGGAAATTCTAATACTGATACAATTCAAATACTGTATAACAAAAAAAAAAAAAAAAAAAACAGAAAATAAGAACAAAATGAATTAAAAGTTAAAAATTAAAAAAAAGGAGAAAAATGATACTGTATGAGAACAATGTAATAATGTTTACATTTTTAAAAAGCTTAATGTTTTTAAAAAAAAAATGATATACACTGCTCATAAAAATTAAAGGAACACTTTTTAATCAGAATATAGCATCAAGTCAATTAAACTCAATGCTTGCTTATTTCAGCAGTGGCACATACAGGGATGGATAGAGCCTCTCATGGGGCCCTGTAGTGACCCCGGGCCATCGAGCAGTGCCCAAATGGTCAGTCCGCAATGGCAGTCAATACAATGCTGTGCCCTAATTAGGGAAATTCTGCCGCGTTTCGGGAGACAAACCCCCTTCTTCAGAGCTAAAGTGTATACCTGCTGGTCCCATGCTTATATACCAAAGAATGCCAAAGAGGTCAAAAGGCCCTCCCCCCACACACAAAACGTATTATAAAAATGTGAAGCTAATGGTATAATGATGAATCTATTTCATCTATTCCATGTGAAACACACCACACTTGGTCCTCCATTGTCTAGGGGTGTTATCATGAATAAAGAGAAAAAATGATTGCAAAATGAATGGGAAAATACAGCAACTCTAAGTGCTACAGCAAACCTTTGGACTCAATCCATCAATAAGAGACTAACAGCCCTGGCCCTGGCCTGCTGCATCATTTTTTCACTTTGATTTTCAGTGTCTTTGAATTCAGTCCTCTGTAGACTGATAATTTTCATTTCCATCAAACGATGAGGCATCCTTACGTCCCTAACACATTACCTAGTCCATATCAATATAGATATCCAGCATGATATTTTTCTCCATTGAGAGCTGATGTGTTTTCAAAGTGTTCCTTTAATTTTTTTGAGCAGTGTATATATAGTATATTCTGGTGGAAGGGATTCAGGTACTGCTATAATATTATTATTATTATTATTATTTAATGTATATTATATATTAAGATATATATATATATGGGGACATAGTGGGGACACAACACAAACCCTTAGTTGGCTTGGGCATCACTGGTTGCTAAGGCAAGTGTTATTTTGCCCCCAACAAACAAGACCAGCATTTGGATGAATCCCTAAAAACAAAAGTTAGGTCTTAACTTGTCTAGACCAAACCTTGAGCTCATCGTTGCTTGTGACTAATGCATTTCACAATGATGAATATTTTTCCAATGCTATTATTTATCAACAGAGTTTTTAGGTAATTTGTGATGTGCTAAGATGTGGCAATAGTTTTCAAAGGCATTCTTAACTGTCTTAAATATTATTAAATTAAGTAATCATTTGAATTTTATTGAATTTGGGTTTTGCCTTACTTTGAGAAAGAAGCAAATCTTAGAGGTTGGTTTTTAAACACGTATGGGCTTTTTTTTATTATAGCCTTTTTTCTTTTGTTTTTTTTTACTATAGCCATGTTTAGAATGTATAGAATTATAAAGATTTCTGCTTTCTATTTCAAAGTCATTGTCACTTGTTATTTGTATACATAAAAACTGTCCCACAGGAATTTAATGTGCAGGATGTGAGCTCTTTGCATGCAGAATTTTATTTCATGCAGTAGGTTTTTGGAAAAGTTTAGTCTGTATTTTCTTATCTCTATAGCTAGAGATAGTTAGATCTAAAAAGGACTCTCATGTGTATCAAAAATCATTGTGCATTGTAAGTTGAAAGAAATCACATTCAACAAACTAACAAAATGTTTAACATCCAGTTCAAAACATCCAAATATCATTGCTATACCTGTGCCAGGAAAGAATGTGGCACAGGTGCATCAAAAGGTCATCTCTAGAAAAAAGCCAATGCTCCCATCCCCTCAGGTACAGATTTGCATAAAATCTGGCACATGTAGTCCCAATTACCACACCCTGCACCTGGAGGGAATGGGAGCCATCAAACATGAAAGTGTTGTGAGTCAGTATAAACTCCAGAAAAAGCAAAACAAAACCTTTATATATAATTCCTACAAGAAAGAGGCTGATGTGTTGAATGCTAGAATGCGTTTTCACATCTATACAAACTAGAATCATTTCTTATGTTACATATAACCATCTAGAATTAACAAATGTATTGTGTCCTCTATATAAGAAGGACCCCACCCCTATCATCACACTACCTCACTATTAAAAAGTTGAAGAGAGTCAAGACGAGATAACACTCACCAACACTACTTCACCCATTTGCCTTTTGTTATCCACCATTTTGCATCCTATGATTGATGTAATGTTTTACACCACTTCGTCTTTTACGACTGTTTACAATTTGCCTCATCTGCGAAACGGGAAGCAACATGTTATGTCGCTGTTTTGACTGTGATCTATGGCTGTACATGCTCTAAATGCTTTTTTTTGTCTTCTCTTATAACAATAAAGTATTTTTGGAAAAAAAAAAAAGAAGGAAGTCCTTCCATATGAGGATGTTCGGATTTGTCAATGAATGTGTATGCATTTTGGTAGGACAATTTTTTTGTGCCTTCCTGGTGGGTTTACTAATTCTGGGAAAAGTATAAAATGTAAACAATAAAGGATGAGTAATGTTTTATACTAAAAGTTTTATTTCAACATTTTGAATAAAATTTACGATACAGTAGATGCATTACAATGCTAATATCACTCACACATAAACATGTACATAAGGTGAGAAATTTGTGAATTAGTACAAATTTAGGGCACTAAGATCTCAAAAGGATGGTGCAATCTAAATGAAAATGTTAAATATGGTCATACTGGGCGTGGTATGGCACTGGCGGGCATCTAAGGCCTTGTCATGCTAAGTATTAGAAAATTTCAGGGAGGTGGGAGTAAAATCACATGAGAGTTATGCTTCTATGATCCATGATCCAAGGATCCCCCTTGGAGAAAAAGCTGGAAAGTGTTAAATGCACTTCAGTAGATGAATATTTGATGGAGAAATGAGCATTAAGGATGAAAATAGTCCCAGAGAAAGACATTTCCATCTTCTGGCTAAAACTGAATGGGCTGCTATAAGAATACAAGTAGCAAAAGTGTGAAATTCAGTAGGCCATTTACAAACCCAGTAAGACTGTTTCTGGTGTACAGCAGGTAAAAAAGGAACCCAAATTACAGATGTGATAAACCTAGCAATATCAGACCAGTACAAGGTGAGACTGAGGCAGTCCTACCAAATGTGGAAGATTGAACTATTGTAGTCACAGTTTCGCCAGCAGTTCAGTGAGGAAGATGGCTGGATAGCTGCAAACCTAGTCGGAGTAAAGTACCATTTATAGAACATGTTTTGTGAAACTTCCCAATGATCTATACAGTGGGAATGTTTAAAGGTAGTTTAAGCACTTGATACCACTGTTCAGGAGTAATTTCTTTCTGAAAAAATCTGCTATTTTGAAATCAAATGAAAATCTAAGGCTTCATCAATATATCATATAATTTTTTTTAAATTTACCAGATGGTTTCGGAAATCCTTATATACCAGTTTTTTATATGCAGAATTGTTTGGCTCACAGCCTCATATTGTGCCCTATCCATTTGTGCAATATTATTTCCTTTATCAGATGGTTTTTGTGACGGAAGCGTAGGCAGGATAGAACACACAAGATGGTAAACACACAAAGCTTTATTGAACTATGAAAGGCACTCAAGACAGTTCATGGCACTCCGCAACATGCGGCTTGCAGGGACACGCATAGTAAGCGGGCTCACGGGGACTCAACGGGACCTTGGCGATGGAGTCTGACCTCAGCACAACCTCCACACAGCTTTCTAGGGACAACATCAGGCTCACGGGGACTCAACTGGACCTTGGCTGTGGGGCCTGGCCTCAGCACAGCTTCCACACAGCTTACTAGGGACAACATCAGGCTCACGGGGACTCAACGGGACTTTGGCTGTGGGGACTGGCCTCAGCACAGCTCCTGCACCACTTACTAGGGACAACATCAGGCTCACGGGAACTCAACGGGACTTTGGCTGTGGGGCCTGGCCTCAGCACAGCTCCCGCACAGCTTACTAGGGACAACATCAGGCTCACGGGGACTCAACAGGACTTTGGCTGTGGGGCCTTGCCTCAGCACAGCTCCCACACAGCTTACTAGGGACAACATCAGGCTCACGGGGACTTAACAGGACTTTGGCTGTGGGGCCTGGCCACAGCAAAGCTCCCACACAGCTTATTAGGGATGACATCAGGCTCATGGGGACTCAACGGGACTTTGGCGATGGGATCTGGTTCAGGTAGCAATGGCTCAAGTCCTCAGGGGGGCAGTCCAGGTAGCTACACTCCAGGCACGCCATAGGGCAGTTCAAACAAGGGTGGTCTGAGCGCACAATAAGGACAGTTCATGACAGGGGTAGTCTGAGCGCACAATAGGGGCAGTTCATGACAAGGGTGGTCTGCGCGCACAATAGGGGCAGTTCATGACAAGGGTGGTCTGGGCACAATATAGGGGCAGTCAAGGGCACTCCGCAACATGAGGCTTGTAAGGACACTCACGGTAGGTGGCTTGCAGACACTCAGCAGCAGGCGTCTTTCAGGGACACCCACGGTAGGCTGCTTGCAGACACTCAGCAGCAGGCGGCTTCCAGGGACACTCACGATAGGCGGCTTGCAGACACTCAGAAGCAGGCGGCTTCCAGAGACACTCACGATAGACGGCTTGCAGACACTCAGCAGGCAGCTTCCAGGGACACTCACGATAGGTGGCTTGCAGACACTCAGCAGCGGGCAGCTTCCAGGGAGATAGGCGGCTTGCAGACACTCAGCAGCGGGCAGCTTCCAGGGACCAAGCAGTCAGCAGACAGGGCAGCTTCCCAGGGACCCAGCAATCAGCAGACAGGGCAGTTTCCCACGGACCCAGCAATCAGCAGACAAGGCGGCTTCCCAGGGTCCCAGCGATCAGCAGACAGGGCGGCTTCCCAGGGACCCAGCAATCAGCAGCCAGGGCAGCTTCCCAGGGACCCAGCAATCAGCAGACAAGGCGGCTTCCCAGGGACCCAGCGATCAGCAGACAGGGGCAGCTTCCCAGGGGCCCAGCAATCAGCTGGTAGGGACAAAGCAGGCTTCAGCAGGTAGGGACACAGCAGGGGCTCGGCAGGGTCTTGGCTGTGGGGCCTGGCCTCAGCGCAGACCCCGCACAGCACCCTGTCCCGAGCAGGAACGAGCACACACACAGCTTCCAGGGACACTCCCAGCCCTGGAGTATGGGCAGAGTGGCAGCAGGTAATGGTTCTGACCTTTGGAGGGGGGGGGGACTCCTGCAGAGTGCTCAGCGGGGATGGCTGCGGAGGCCAGGTCCCCACCTGGACCTCCCATGACAGCAGTGGCGGCAGGTAGAGAGAGAGCGGCCGGACAGCACAGGAGGAAGAGAAGACCGGCCTGGTCCCGCACCGGCCTTTTAAAGCCACGCAGGACGCTTCCCGGTTGCCCCAGCAACGGCCGGCCCAGCGCCGTGTTGCCGGGCAATGAGGCACGCCCCCTTGACACGGGCCGCACTCTCGAGAGTTAGCAAACTTAGTTTACTCCAATTTAAAAAGTAACCATTAAAGGGTTAAAACAATGCATTAAATGGCAGGTTCTTCATTGTGAAATTATTTTCAGCCTCAAGGCAAAAAGGTGGCTATTCTTACCTTGGAATATATCCATTTCTTGGACAGAAAATTAAACTTTGCCTAAAAAAAGTGGAAGTGGGTTGAGGACTGGCCCCAAACCTAGTGTGGCAATATCAGTTTGTGTCTTTTAGTGTGTGTTTCTATTCTCTTCCAATTTGAGTGACGTATTTTTTACACAAAGCATAAAATTACCAAAATCAACACCTTGTGCTTTTGCGTGATAATTATAGTAATATTATGTTGACCAGCTGGTGATCATGTAGAATCCAAATGAAAAAGGTTAGAAAGAAGAGGCTACCATGGTCATTCTTAACAAATGAAGACATATTGGTTTTCTGTAATGAGTATGTTTCATACATTTGTATGCCTTTATCTGTCTCATTTGTTATTTCATCATTTGTTTAAATCTATTCTTTTTAAATATTATTATTCTGTTTAAATGTTGTGATTGCTAAATTTTGTTTAGCTATTTGGTGTTCATAATGGTCTTTTAACAGACTCATCATGTTCAAAGGACATTTGTTGAGAATTCTGTTCCCATTTTTGTCTAATCTAATTTGACACATCAGTGGAATAGTCTGCTTGATATATTTTGTAAAGTAAGACATAAGCTAAAACAAGGCTGATCTTTTTCTTTAAAGGTTTTCAAAATTTATAGGGGGTAATTTTATGTTCTTCTTCATATTTTCCAGAACACTGTGTCAAAATATATTCACAAATTCTTCCCATCCATTACCACAAAAATCAGACTTTGTTACAAATCACAAAAAAACTGAAAAAAGTAACAAAGCATACACAAATATATGTTAGTCAAACACAATTTTACACTACAATAGATTGTACTTTGTGTCTACTCCAAAGTATTTCCCACCTTTAAATTAATGCCAGTATTGCCCAAAAGAAAAAAGTGGAGATAGGCACATGTGGTCTGGTGCTTTTCTCCTCTATGGGCATGCACTGATGATGAGGGAGAGGAATCTGTGACATCATGGCTCTGTGATGTGCATTCTAGATTGAACGTGCACCGCTCTGCAGATGCACAGAACAATTTTACTTAGTTAATAGTGGGCTGAAGAACACAGTACAGGACTTGAGTTACAGGCCATAAACGGCCTGAGGATGGCAAGTGGTTAAACTATTCAACAATAAAATGGAAGTCTTTTCTGCCATAATATTTTGCTTGGATGCTATATTTAAGCCCTTTTCCTTTTTGCATATGTTGTCCATTAAATTATTTGAGATGGTAGTACCCTATGAACATTCAAAATAGCATGCTTATGTCTCTACCTTTCTTTTAGGCATTTTAATTTTTTGCACTTTCTGCATTTTTCCTATATTAATCCTCAAGCTTGTCTTTAACATATCCCAAGGTAATCTCGTTGTCTGGGCAAGCATCAACTGCAGTAACAAGTGTTGCAGGGAGACCACAGCATGCTAACAATTAGGCCTGCATAATGTGTCATGAACACAGTCACTTGTCTCCATTGGAAAGCCCTAAGGTAGGGTGACAATGCAGGAGTACAATTGTGAGACAGGAACAGAATGTTGTCAACTACAAGCATGGTAATCATGGACATTCCTGGCATGATCACCAGATATTATATTAATGAAAGCTGCAGTTTTTCTTTAACATATTAAACTTATGTGCGATTTTAGTGATTGGGTTCACATATACTTTAATATTACACAGAGTATTATCACACATCAGCGTATTTCCTGTTACACATGGGATGCCTTTATCGTTCATATATCAGCAGACTTTCACAAAAAGTTTGCCGTTTTCAGAAAACATTCATGTTACTTCCTTTACTTGCAAATAAAATATTTTAATTATGAATAGCTTCCTTTTTGCATTTCAGATAACATCACAATGGAATGGCATTTTCTGCATTCTTCAGCTAGGTTTTTCATTAACTTAATGTACATATTACAATGAGCTAATTTCCAAGACAGGCTCGGTCTTACAGTTCAATGTCTTTTTTCCTCTAATATTAATATATGGTGCCTATGAAAGTGTTAAGTGGGAGCTTTAACCTGTCATCATCTATCCAGAGTGAAATACCACTTCTGTGTTACCAGAGTTCAGTTACTGAGTTACCAGAGATACCCCTATTTGTTCAAAGCCCTTACGGTAAATACTGGATTAGTAACCTGTTAATGATACTGTGTTGCAGTCCAAAACCATGAAAGCAGCAGCACCTTTTTATCGAACTATTCTGTAAGGTACATGCACTAGCTTTGATACAACTGTTGTACTTCTCTTTACTTTTAGTAGCCATCCTTTGTGGCAAAATTGGGATATTTTGGCAAAATTTGAAATAAGGAATAATCTACTCCTTTTTAGAAGGTATATGTTTGTTTGATTTTTAGAGGGGGGGTGGGGGTTGTATTTTGATGCAACATAAAAGGACAAATAAAAACTACGATTTTCAGTGCAAGTAGTCACAGCAGAAGACATTGCCATAAAAGAAAAAAAAAATATTTTGAAAGTCCTAAGTTTGCTAAAAACTACATGGATATTTACAGCACTGCCAGAGCAATGTTCTGGGGACAGATGAGAAAGGTGATTGTAGCTTTATTGCTGTGCTTGCTAAAAAACAATCGAGTACTGTCCCTGATACTTTTTTTTGTTTGCACAAACAGCTGAATATTCAGGACAAGCTATCAGGTTGTTTCCTTCTTTTCTGTCCAAACAGTACTGATATATACAACTTTAGCAAATTCGTAGGAGAAAAACACACACACACACACACTCACGCGCTCACACGAGCACGCAAATAGGGTAACGAGTAAAAGCTTCTGCTGATCTGTTTCCTGTGGTTCCACAGATCACCTAGCAAACTGTTCATTGTAGCTCAAGACCAGCAGGCAAGCTCGCTTGTGGTTCTTGAATCTGCTTCCTAGACTGACCCTTGGCTTCATTCCTGGTTACCTGAGTCCTCTGCAAATACTATGTAGCACTACCCCCTTAAGAGCTGCTTATTGGATTTTGGGGTCCTGTACATGGCTAGACTGCCAAAAGTCTCTCACATGTGGTGTCCCCATACTCGGGAGAAGTAGCTAAATGTATTTTGGGTTGTAATTCTACATATACCCATGGCTTGTGTGAGCAATATATCATTTAAGTGACAAATTTGTGTAAAAAAAAAATTTTTTGTCATTTTCCAAAAACTTGTGGAAAAAAATAAAATTATTCTATTGACTCAACATGCCTCCCAGAAAATTGTTTAGGGTGTCTACTTTCCAAAAAGGGGTCTTTTGGGGGGAGGGGTTTGTTATCTTGGTATTTTATGCCCACCATTAGAATCTTATGTCACACATCACTCTTCTAACAACTTGAAGACCCAGTCTTTTCTGACACTTTTTGTTTATGATAAAATCAGTATTTTTTGCTCGAAAATTACTTTGAACCCCCAAAATTATATATATTTTTAAAGCAGATGCCCTAGAGAATAAAATGGTGGGTGTTGCAAGCTTTTATGTCACACAGTACTTGAGCAGCGATTTTTCAAGCTCAATTTTTTTAAAAATACACTTTTTTGAATGTTAACCACTTTCCGACTGCCCTATAGCAGAAATATTGCTGCGAGGCAGCATGGGTGCGCAATATCATGTATATAAACATGATTTTGCATTTCTAGGTAGGCCATGGCTGTCAATCACCGGGTCCTGGATTAAACACTTGCGCTCGGTGATTATCGAGGATCTCCGACAGGGAGGAGAACTGTTTTGTTTACTAACAGTTTTCCTCCCTGTCAGCTCGGACACACTGCTTTGGATGACGGTGCACATCACAGTCATCCAAAGCAGTGTGCTCACTGTGAAGCGCACAGACACCGCCCCATAGTAAAACACACCCAGCACACAGTTAACCCTTTGATTGCCCTCATGTTAACCCCTTCCTGCCCAGTGCCTTAGTACAGTGTCAGTGCTTTTTTTTAGCACTGATCACTGTATTGGTGTCACTGAGAATGTCAGTGACACCAAGTCAGTTCCCCCCAGTGTCAGAATGTCCACCGCAGTCCCACTATAAGTTGCTGATTGCCACCAGTACTAGTAAAAAAAAAAAATCCCAATATATTTACCGACATTTATAAACATTATAACTTTCATGTAAACCAATTAATTTACACATATTGGGATTTTTTCTTTAGCAAAGACATGTAGCAGAATATATTTTGGCCTAAATTTATGATGAAATTTGATTTTTTTAATTTTTTTTTTACTGGACATGCTTATTAGAGAAAAGTCCAAAATATAGTTTTTTTTCTCAAAATTGCCTGTCTTTTTTTTTTGTTAGTACCAAAAATAAAAAACACACAGGTGATCAAATACCACCAAAAGAAAGCTCAATTCTTGGGGAAAAAAAGGATGCAAATTTCATTTGAGTGCAGCCTTGCATGACCACGCAATTGTCATTTAAAGTAACGCAGTGTCGTAACGCAAAAAATGGCCTGGTCAGGTAGGGGAGTAAATCCCCAGGAAGGAAAGTGGTTAATGCACAAAAGAAAATACACTTTTTTGAATGTTAATGCACAAAAACACAATATATTGGCCAATTGTTTGGTGAAATATAAAAGATGATGTTATGCCGAGTAAATACATACCAAACATGACATGATTCAAAGCTGCGCACACCCCATTCAATGGTGACAAACTAGATACATTTTTAATATCCATAGGTGATGCTTTAAAAGCCTTTACAGGCTATCACTCTTGATTTACACTGGAGGTCTAGTGCTAGAATTACTGCCCTCAATCTGACGTTTGCGGCGATACCTCACATGCTTGGTGCAACTGCTGTTTACATACCGACACATTGCCGACACTTGTTTTTTTTTTTTTATAAATATTTATTAATTTTTCAGGTCAAATACAAATCACTTTGACATTTCTATTAAAATAATTATCAAAACAGTATCTTCCACCTTACATTATTTATTTATTTATAACTTCACTCTCTTCCTGTTAAGGACCAACTGGCGGTAGCCTCTAGCGACCCACAGGCCGGAATCCCTCAGGGCGCGGAATCTAGCCCCAGTCTGCTGTTTCACCAGAGCCCCTGATGGTGGGGATGGACTTGAAGCAGCCTGAGACCAGGTCGCGACCCCTGAGTTCAACCAGCTGTGGTAGAGGTGGATTTGCCAGTGATAGGCACAAGTGAGAGCCAGCTGTGAAGAGGTAGCATATAACATAGTCAGACAGGCCAGGTCGGTAACAGCAAAGGCAGACGGTACAGATCAGCAGGCAAAAGGATAAACGGTCACAGGCCAGGTTCAGCAACAGGAGGTCAGGTAAACAGGAGAAAGCAGAAGAATGGTCAGACAAGCCAGGGATCAGGGCAGGAGAGAATCACGATAATCCGGGTCAGGCAGGTTTGGCAACAAAGGCAATCTCAGGTACTAGGAACAGGAACACAGGAATAAGACCATACGGCAATGTGAGCATTGCAAGAGCTGGTTTAAATAACCAGCCTGGCACTGACAGGCGCGCCTGGGTCCTAGTGCCTGCCAGCACTGTCATTGGTCACAGGCGCGCCTGGGTCCTAGTGCCCGCCTGCCTCTATGTCTTGTCGGAATCCTACGCATGTGCAGATTCATGCGTCGTGGCGATCTTCTCATTCCCTGACACTTCCCTTCCCCCCCTCCCATACTCCCCCACCTCAATCCCTCTATCCCCTCCCTACTCCCCCTCTCCCTCCCACGCTCTACGTTTTCTCTTCTTTACTCCATGTATTTCTGTTATTTCTAAATCCATCTGCAGGGATATTACATCTTCATATATTTCACCTTTTCTCTATACTCTTCCCAGCCTTTCCATTTTATATTATACATCTCCAACTTGTCCTCATGCGTATAGTACAGTCTTTCTGTCCCAGCGATCTGATTTACTCTGCCCATCCAATCCTCCTCAGTTGGCACCTCTCTTTTCTTCCAAAACCTAGGTATCAGGCTCTTTGCTGCGGTCAAATAGTGCCATATCCCCGAACTCTTGTATGCTTTCACTGGGAGTTCTGAGATATGGAGGAGACATAATTCTGGATCTAATCCTATATTGATTTTAGTTATTTTCCCTATCAAATAAACTATCCTCCGCCAAAACACCTGTATTTCTGAACACTCCCACCACATATGATACCACGTGCCCACCTCTCCGCAACCTCTCCAACACATCCGTGAAATTTCCGTATTCATCTTGTGCTCCACATTAGGGGTAATGTGCCATCTAATCAAACACTTATAATTTATTTCTACTTCCCTCATACTAATATTTTCGTGAATTAATGTGAGCATTTTCCTCTGCTCCTCCTCCTCTATTTCTCTTTCCATGTCTCTTTCCCATTTCTCTATGTGCATTAATTTTGTGTCAGTGTCAAGTTCCATTAATATCTTGTGTATTTTTGCAATTCCGTGTCTACCATTTCCCCGTGTCTCGAATATTCTCTCAAATGGATTCCACTTTTTTTCTAGTTCTTATAGGCTTTGGAAGGCTCTCAAAGAAGTGTTTCAGTTGGTAATATCGTAGTCTATCCATCTTATTAAAGACTTCTCCCTTTTTTTCCTCCATATGCTTATATGATCCGAATTCTTCCCCTACCATTATATCTCTCACTTGCGCCTCTTGTTTTATAATCCATTTCCCTGCGATACTATCCTTACCCGGGATGAAATATTTTGTGTTCCTTAGTGGGATTAATTGTGAATTAAAAGCCCGTCCCTTTTGTCTGTGTAGTAAATCCCATTCTCTTAAAACATTGAAGGTGTACGTGCTAGTGCAATCCTCTAATCCCCTATATTGTGCGGGTACCCAGATACTTTTACTTAAAAACTTATTCCACTCAGTGCTTTCTCAATTTTGACCCAACTTTTCTCAGGATTGTGAATCCAGTCGAAGATTCTCGCGATAATCCTCGCTTTGTAGTATCTCCTAAAATCTGGTACCCCCAATCCTCCTCTTTCTTTACTTCTAGTCAGCGTTTCATAACCTATTCTAGGCTTTTTATTTCTCCATATATATTTTATTATCATTTTTCTGAGTTCTTTAAAATATGCCTCTGGGAGTTTGATTGGGATCATTTGAAATTTGTATAATATTTTGGGGACAATTACCATCTTTATCAGGTTTATGCGACCTATCCACTATGGGTTTCCAGTTCCCACTCTCTTTAGCTCCTCCTTAGTCTCATTTAATAATGAAATAGAATTGGCTTTATATAGGTTCTTAATTGAGGCTGATAGTTTTATTCCTAGGTATTTTAATTCTTTATCTCTCCAAACAAAAGGGAATTCGTTTTGTAGTTTTTCTTTTTCACTATTTTTAAAGTTTATATTTAAGATTTCGGTCTTTGTCGGGTTAATTCTCAAATTTGACAGTTACCCATACTCCCTCAATGCTTTCATTAAATTTGGAAGTGATGTTCTGGGGTTTCCAACATAAAACATCAGATCGTCCGCATAAGCCACTACCTTATGTTCTCTGTCACCTATCTTTATTCCTTTTATGTCTATGTTCTTCCTAATCGTGGACAGTAAGGGCTCCAACATATAACATGATAAAACATATAACAGTGGGGATAATGGACATCCCTGTCTTGTACCATTTGACATCTTAAAGTGCTCCGATCTTCCTCCATTTACCATTATGGCAGCGGTAGGCCCTCTGTATAACTCTCCAATCCACCCTCTCATTCTATCTCCCATTCCTAACGCTTCCAGGGTGTCCATCATTAAACCCCAACTTACTCTGTCAAATGCTTTCTCAGCATCTATCGACATCAGTATCATTGGGGTTTTCCTTTTTTTGCCCTCCTGTATAAGCAACAGTGATCTCAAAGCATTATCACTGCCTTCTCTTCCTGAGACAAACCCCACCTGATCTCCATGTATCCACTCCGGCATCAGTTCTTTCAGTCTATTTGCCAAGACCTTTGCATATATTTTAGTGTCTACATTCAACAGCGCTATTGGTCTATAGCTCGCACATTGCGAGGGGTCTTTATCTTCCTTCTGTATCAATACTATATTAGCCTGTAAGGATTCTCCCCTTATCTCCAACCCATTTCCCAAAGCATTCATATAAATCTTCAGCTTGGGTATTAAAAGTTCTTTATATTTTTTATAGTATTTAACCATATACCCATCCGGACCCGGACTTTTCCCTCCCACCATGCTTTTTAACGCTATTTTTATTTCCTCTGAAGTTATTTCTGCATCTTAAGAGTTCAATTGTGTTTCACTTAATTTCGGTAGGCCTGCCTCCTCTAGGTATGTCTTTCTTTTCCCTCTGTTTACTATTTCCGTTTTCTTTAACATATCCTGAGGTGTGATATTATACAGCTCATTATAATACTCTTTAAATATTCTAGCAATATCCTTGGTTGAGTGTACAAATTCCCCCTTAGGATTTCTTATTTTCTCAATATAATTTCTATTTTTCTTCTTTCTTAAAGTTCTCATTAAATACTTTCCCGGCCTATCTCCCCATCTATACCTTTCACTTATTATTTTATTAAAGACTCTTCTTTTTTCCTCCTCCATTACATTCTCTAATTCTTCTTTCTTCTTTATTATCTGCTGCATTATCTCTGTCAGGAACCATCGCGACGCATGGGTCTACACATGCGTAGGTGTCTGCCGAGACATATAGGTGGCAGGGCACTAGGACCCAGGCGCACCCGTCGTCTGGACAGTACTAGGCAGGCACTGGGACCCAGGCTACGCCTGTCAGGTGTAGGGCGGGCTATTTAAGCTAGCCCTGCACAGACACTTGTTGCCGAATGGTCTTTGTATCCTGTTACCTGTGTGTGAGTACTTCTGATCTGGATTGTTTTGACCTTGTTGCCTTCTCCCGTCCTGACCCCTTGGCTTGCCTGACTCTGCTCCCGGATGTTCCCGTTTAGATCTGACCTCCTGGTATTGACCCTGCGTGTGACCCGACTATCCTTTGCCTACCGTTTTGTACCTTACCGATCCTCTAGTTACCGTCCCAGCCTGCATGACTCTGATTTAGCTCATCCATCCATCCACCTCGCAGGGATCACTAGGCTCCCTTACATCAGACTCCTAGCTCTCTGGAGCCCCTGTCAGACCCCTCTACCCCTGTTGGAGATACCTGGTAGTTGTGACCTGGTACCGGAGCGCTCCAAGTCCATCCCCACCATCAGGGGCCCTGGTGAACAAGTGCTCCGGTGCTTAGACTCCGCACGCTGGGGAGGCTCTACCGGGGGACTGATAGAGGTGCTGTCAGGCGGTCCCTTACAATCTCCTTAGATCTTTCTCTTTTATGCACCTGTTCAAGATCATGTATTTCATTTAATAATCTATTTACCTTTTCTCTCCTTTCTTTTTTGCCCCTATTGCAATGAGTAGACCTCTAATGTAGGCTTTATGTGCTTCCCACACCATTGCAACCGACACATCCTCTGTTTCATTCTCTTCAAAAAAACATTCAATTTCCCTCTCAATTCTTTGGCCGATCTCTTCATCCATGAGAAGTGCCTCATTCATCCACCAAACATACCCTTCTCTCTCCTCTCTACCCCATCTTAACTTCATTGAAATTGGGGCATGACAGGGTACTTCCTCCAATTTTTACTTCCACCACCAACTCTATCATTCGATGTTCTACAAATATGTAATCCAGTCTAGAATAAGTCTCATGTACGTGTGAAAAGAAAGTATAATCTCTCTCCTTCATATTCCTAATTCTCCATATGTCCACCAGTTGACACTCATGCATCAATTTCTTTAACATTCTCAAGGACCTGCTTTCCTCCCTCCTCACACAGGAAGTGGTGTCCATCCGCGGGTCCATGCAGATGTTAAAGTCTCCCACTAATATCATACACCCCCTTTTAAAGTCCATCAATCTCTTCAACACTTCTCTCAAAAACATCTCCGGCCTCTTATTTGGACAGTATATGTTTGCTATTGTGCACTCAATTCCCTGTAATTTACCTCTCAAAAATAAAAACCTTCCCTCCAGATCCGTTAATCTCTCCTCCACATGAAACCTTATATACTTTGCGAAGCCTATAGCAACCCCTTTTGCTCTTTTGATTGGTGAGTCCGCATAAAACCATGATGGAAAATATCTAGTCTTCAATCTAACCTTTGACTCCATCTCTAAGTGTGTTTCTTGCAGAAATACCACTGAAGATGCTCTGTGTTGTAGTTCTTTAAATAACCTGAATCACTTCCCTGGACAGCTTAACCCTTTTACATTGTAGGTTATATATTGGATTTCTTCCATCTTACTCTTCTCCTCCTAACTCCTTCTTCCTCCTTCCCTTCCTCTTTCATATTCCTATAGAGAGTTATTATCCTACTGCACTTTTCCCGCCCCTTATCCCTCCCCCCCTCTCCCAGTAGCCCCCTCGATCCCTTTCCTCCCCCTCCCCTCCAACCCTGTCCCTCCCCACCACTCCCTCCCTCCCCCCTCTTTTTAGGCCTTTGATTTGCCTAACAATCATTTGTGGAGATAATATCCACATTTGATTTGATCCTTAGGGCTACACTCCTCCCATGGACAACTTCCCCTCTATCCGAACCCCGCATTGACCCCCATTCTACATATACTTCTCAGAAAAAAGAATTAAGGTGGAGGCGTGAGGGAAGAGAAGGCGAAGGAGGAGGAGCAAGGAAGGAGAAAGAAGAAGAAAAAAAAAATCAAAACCTCTCTCCCCTTCCCTCCTCCTCCCCGCCCCACCCCCCCACCCCCACCAGTCGCCATTCCTCCCCTCTTTTTAATCTAAATCCCCCGGATTCTTCTTCCCAACCACTAATTTCAGTTCTTTGTAGTTCAAGTCTATCACAAAAGTTTCTCAAGTCCTCTGGGAACCTCAAATGGGCTGTTAATCCATTCTTCCATCCTATTAAGCACTCCGGTACCCCCCATCTATATTGCACCTTCTGTTTTTTCATCTGTTCCAACAAAGGCCTCAGAGCTCTCCTCCTCCGGAGAGTCTCCGATGACAAGTCCGCATATCTCTGGATATCCATTTCTCCATATTTTATTACTGGCTTTCCCTTAGTTTTCCTCCAGATTCTTTCCCTTTACTGAAGTTCATAACTTTCCGATACCCCTCTTATCCTTATATTTCTCCTTCTTTCTCTATTCTCTTGGATTTCCGCCTTATACTGCAGTTTTTCCTGAACTTTTTCCATATTGTTTATCTTCTTTTCTAATTCGGAAATAATCTGGGTCTGATATTTAACTTTCTGCTCTCTTTCTTCCACTCTTAACAACATCTGCCCCAGGTCATTCCGACTATTTACCATTTCTTGCTTTATTGTTCTCTCCAATTCTTTAAACATTTCTGTCATCTCTTTTTTATTTGGAATTTGTAGATCTTTTTCCAACTCTGATATTTGTTGACTACTGATATCCAAATCCATTGACTGTCTAGGACTATTTTGCAGATTTAGATCTAATTCTCCTTTATCATTTCTACTCTGGGGCCTTTCTGGGGTCACGTTTCCCTGGGATGTATATTTTTTAATTGTACCCGTTTGGGTCCCTTTAGGCCCGGTTCCTTTTGCACTTTTATTTTTCATTTCTTCTATATCTTTTATTTTTCTCTCATAGACTTGTGTTTAAAAAGAAGCAGTTAATATGATATGCAAGTCCCAGCCCTGTCCATTCACTTTTCTTTAAACTTTTGCCTGCACATTACGTTCTTCTCCTTGTATTTATTCTCTGGGGGTCCCCCCCTTTTTTCTCTCACTCTCTGTTTCCCCACCGACTCAATACAGATTTTATGTGTGAAGCCACAGCCAGACTCACTCACAATGCGCTTTTCTTCTCGTGAGACGGCTCCAGGCTCCTTCCTCCAGTTCTTTCAGCAGGTCAGCTCCTCTCCACCTCCTCTCAGGGGGACCCTCCAGGACTTTCCTCCACTCTCTTCTTCTTTGGACCAGGCTGTTCTTCCCTGTCAGCACCACGATAGGGCTCCAGGGGTAGCTGGCCGTCCGACAAATCGGTATCTCTCCTGCTCCCTGTCAGCCTCCGGCCGGCCGGCTTCCCTGCCTCCCAGGGATGCACCGCGGCTGGTCACGTGTCCCAGCCGTGCCTCCTCGTCTCCCGGCAACCAGGCTCAGCGTCCCAGTCTCTCACCTCTGCTCTCCAGCTCCCTGGCTCTCCCTCCCGCGGGACGCTGCTCATCCGAGGGAGCCCGCCAGGCCGAGGTAAGTCTCAGCCTTCTGGAGCTCCATACATCTAGGGGGATTTGAGGCCAAAGGGGGGTCGGTCAGAGGAGCCTCGTGCGAGAGCTCCTACCACGAGCTCTCCGCCGCCGCCATAGTCAGGCTCCGCCCCCCGGACCCGGCCGACACTTGGTTATGCTGTTGCTTGCAGGGGGACGAGAGTGCTTTAATTTTTCATTATTTTGATTTTTTTTTCTTTTTTTATGCTGTCCCTTTCATTTTATTTTACTTTTATTGTTATCAGAGGGAATGTAAATATTCCCCGTGATAGCAATAGGCAGTAACAGGTATTCTTTTATGAGAAATCTGGGGTCTATTAGAGTCTAGATATCTCCTTTTTCCCTTAAATCATCTGATCTCATTGTAGCAATCGTGCACACAAAGATGGGTACGAACCTCCATTTTGGCAAAGGACTGTCCATCTTGTACAATTATATCTCTCTCTCCCTCTGTCCTCATCCCCCTCCCTCGCTGTTGAGTGACATGTGGTCTGTTTGATGCAGAGTTCAAAAAGGCATTGAAACCCAGTGGGAGGGCATCCTGGCTATAAAACCTCACCAGCTAGGTGCCCCCCTGTCTGGTAGCTGTGCAATCTGGGATATCGTAAAAGCGTAAACCAAGTCCTTCACGGAAGTTCAAAGACATTCCAGAGAAGGCATAAAACAAGACACCACATTCAACATCCATTTTCCCCTATGATTTCATATCTTGGAATATGAGAGACTTACATAATAACCAGGCATATCGTCAGATTGGTTAAGTTAATACAAACCGTTTGATATATTACATTCCCTAGCTGGAATATATAGGAGGGCAGGAAAGTATATCTCCTGAACCATTCAAGTGTATATGACATGTTTCATCTCTAACCATTCCGCAGATGCTGCTGAGTATTAATATACTAGTGCCCAGGCTGGCAAATGCCCGAGAATGAGTTATGAATCATAATAGCGGCTACGGGAGTTTCTAGTCATAACTTAGGGCTCCACCTACACCTCCCTCCCCAAAAGAAGACGATTGGTTTACTGGTCCAGGGAGGAACTCGGTGGAGATACTAGAAAAGCTAAGCTGAGTTAAGGGAGAGAAAGAGAAGAGTCTCCTGTCTTAACATCGAAACTGACAGTGAAAATCAAGAAATCATTTTGGGCTCATAGAACTTGAAGCTGCTTAAACCAAGGCTGACTGGCAAGTACTTTAACCCTTTAAACTCCTTCCTGTTATCTCTTTGCTGTGCTATTCTTCTCTGTATATTTTTTTATATATGTATATATATATATATATATATATATATATATATATTGGCTACATCTTTTTCTGTAAATATTTTTATTGCACCCTTTTGACCTTTTAGTAATAAATCTTACTTTCTGAAAGTGTTGAACTGTTTCTAGAGCTCTTTAATGCAAACATGAATTCCTGCTGCTGAAGAGCGCTACTGTGTGTGTTTAACCCTCTGTATAACCTGCCTGCGGTGACAGTGGTATACAGACGATTATTTCAACCATCATATTATTCCTGATATTGCCGAGTTTTCTCTTTCTCTGTACAAAAAGGAGGTGGTGGCAGTGTGAAGGGTTAATTACGTAATTAACCTGACCTAGTAACAACTGCTCTCAGGCTGCCGGTACATCGATTGTGGTTCAGTGAGCTGGAAAATCGTTGTGCAGGGTGCAGCTGGGCGTGGCATTGTTACACACGTGACATCGCGGTTTTAGATTGGCTAGTCCTTCGGTCACGAGTTTGGTGTGAAGGGCTGGGGTCTGACGTCACGATCACGAGATCACACTAAGGTCAGTGTGATCAGATGCTTTCCCAACTTAAAAATGGAGCTGTCTATATCTGGCAAAACCAATCAGCTCTATTGTCAGCTGGGGGAAATGCTGGCTGCATTCCCAGGTTACCCAATGGGATGGGACTGCCCGAGAAAGCTGTAGAAGGCAGTGGTGGGGGGGGTGGAGGTGTCATCTCCTCCTGCTGCTTGTAAAAGCAATCTTGCGGCTAATTAGCCACTAGGACTGCTTTTACAGCAGCTGCTGGCATCATCGTGGTATAGCCACTCAGTCCACTGATGTACCAGTATGTTGCCGGTCCTTGTTGGGTATATATAATATGTTCTTTTTTTCTTTCAGCCCTTGGGCTGAAAGAAAAAAAGAGAAGAAATCTCTGCCAGAAAAAGTGTGCAGTATGACAACCATTAGAATATATCACCCTGCATCTACCCACTTCAAATATTGCTCAACCTGTAGACTGAATGAAAAAAAGAACCTAACAGATTCCTCTATTCACATTGATCACTGTGGATGAAGAAATCTCTGCCAAAACAAAATGTTAAAAATATATGCCGAAGCATAGGAATGATCCACCCACTGACGACCCCAGGCCCCCATGCTTGGGCATATATGTTCTTATTTTAACCGCGGATCAGAAATCTCATCAAGCAGCGCTGCACGCACTGACATATATTCTGAGAGTACACCCTGTTGCTGTCAGAATAAACAGATCGGTGGTGCAGCTAAATGGGGTTCCTGCAAAGAAAACAACAATGGTTAACAATAAAACAGTAGCAATAGAACAGTAAATCAATAAAACAACTTTTTATATTGAAGTCTGTGCCAAAAAATATGAAAAACAAATATGCCGAAGCATAGGAGCAATCCACCCACTGGCCACTCCAGGCCCCTGTCCTTGGGCATATATGTTGTTTTTTTAACTGTGGATGAAAAATCTCATCCAGCAGCACTGCACACACTGACATATTCTGAGGGCACACCCTGCTGCTGTTAACCACCTCACGTCTGAACACTTTTACCCCCTTCCTGTCCAGGCCAATTTTCAGCTTTCAGCGCTGTCCCACTTTGAATGACAATTACTCATATGAATTTTTTAGCATTTTTATGAGACAGATAAAACTTTATTTTGGTGGATTTATTCACCACTGGGATTTTTATTTATTTTTTTGCTATATAAATGAAAAAGTCCAAAAAGTTTGAAGTGTTTTTGTTATAAAAGTTTGCAAATAAATAATCTTTCTTCATACATTTTGGCCAAAATGTATTAATCTATCTTTTTAGTAAAAAAAATAGCCCAAATTCGTTTATAACCCAAATTATAATTTTTCCCAAAGTTTTTTTATATTATTATTTATGTTTTTTTAAACATACTGTCACCCTAGCAGTACAGTGTCACCATAGTGATTTTTTTTTTTTTACACTGGTTGCTTTTACACCCATAAAGGCTGTAAAAGCAATAATTTCTCTTCCTCTCTGGCTGCATTCTTGCAGCCATTGAAAAATACTGTGTGAGCTGTGATTGGTCACAGCTTGTCACATGGTACAAGGCTGTTGTGAATAGCCTTGTACCATGTGACCTCTATGATCATTCACAGATTTCACAAGTAGTAAGCAGGTAAACATCCCGTTTGTCCTTCCACTTTACTGTGAGAAATTCATAATTTTTCAAGCAGGCTTTCTCCTCTTTCTAAGAGGGGTATTTACAAGCAGTTGTGGGAAGCCCTGGCGATAAGGTCGCACGGTGCCACATGCACCAATTTCAAGACTGTACACATGTCTAAATAGTGACATGCTTGTATAAAAATTGTCCACGTATAAGTGGTTCCTGTTATGGAAAAAGGATGACACCAAGTCCCAAACTATCTTGCCATTGCTCTCCATGTAGTGGGGGCTCCACTACATGGGGGCTCTATCTTTTTCTCTTGTAAATCTGAAATTTAAATGTATAGCCAGTTGCCCTCTCACAGTTACATTTTGACCCCATATCTGGCACACTTGCTGGGAGGAAATAGTTTGAATGCAAAGCAGCCAGAAAAATTAATGAGGGACTCATGAATGCAGATGTTTTGCTGTGGAGTATACACATCTATAAATTTCTAGTTAAGGTGATTTACAAGGGGCTGAATTTTGTGGAGCCTATCATCCTAGATTGTAAGCTCGTAAGAGTAGGGCCCTCTTACCCCTCGTACATTGTTTGTTGTTGTTGTACTGTGCCATGTTTTGTCCCCCCTATTGTACAGCGCTGAGCAAACCCTTTGGCGCTATATAAACTCGTAGTAATAATAATAATAATAATATTCACAGTCAGCCCAAGGACTACAGAGTGTATTGTCATTGAAATGCATCAATTGCACTATATTCTCATATCTATGCCTGACCATGGCAGCAGAGAACATCAGCAGTGAACATGGGCATATGATGAATCAGGTCTGTGGACCAATACAACCGCAACTCATTCTTTTTAGTAATGCCCATGTTGAGGGTTAGGCCCTAAAAAACTTTAAACAAAATATTAAAAGGAAAAAAAGCGCCACTTTTAACAACAACAACTTTTACCGCCCCTTGATGACATTGTGGTGACGAAACGCGTTGGGCGTGGCCTACTCGATGCGGATGTCAGAACGCTCCTTGTCCATTGTTCGGTGGAGGTGATCCGCGGTGAGCGGTATTTGTACCTTACCTCTCTGAGCATTGCGATTTAAGCTGGTGTCTGTCTGGACACCTTGTTTGTGAGTTTTTTGAGCTTTTTTTTATTAAATATATAAATGGTAAAAAACGTACTGCACCATTATGGTTTCTTCTTTGTTCCTGAGTGTGCTGCATGTATATATGGAGGTATGAAATGGAGTGGAGAAATTTTCCATGAGATCCTTGGCTGCAGAGCATTTTCTATGATCGGGATATAGTTTTCCTCAGGCTGCTTACTATTATTGATTACTTGGAAAGTGATTGAGTATTACTACATCTACTAATTGGACATCATTATTCATCGCTCCCAGAGCACAAGCGCTATTGCTGGTTTATAATTTGACCAGCAAATAGCTCTGGTAAGTTCATTCAATTGTTTTTGGTGGTGGATTTGTCACAGTGTTAAGAAGTCACTGAAGATAATTATTTTTGGACACTAATAGATATATTTATATATTGTTTTTGGACACTATATTTATTTCACACACCATAGGGTTTTTGGAGATTTTATTTTTTTTTTTTTTTGGTCACTTCATATATGGTGATAGATATATTTATATAATTTATTAATAGCGCATACCCTTATAAAATAATTGTTCCTAAAAAACTTTAAATTCGGAAACCGTAATAGGTTTTCATGCACATGGTCTGGTAAGGTTTGAATTTGGGTTTGCAGCGATAAATTGTTCTGCATATAAATTGCTTTGATCCACAATCATCCATACAGATTTTCTTAAACAGCTCCAAAAATCAAGGGGAGTAGTTAAATTTGCTGTTTCCATCTGAATTCCGTTTTGGGCAGTGAATGGGGGAAGTACAGGTGCTGCAGAATTTGTGGACTTTTGGGGATTTGCAAGCATATCTGGAAGGACACAATGGGCTCTACGAGCCTGTGTTTGAATTCTTGTGTTACTTGTGCTAGTCACCACATCAGCTTGTACTGCACTTATGGGACTCACTACGTCACCAAGTAATACTGCAGCGCTGGTATGTAAAAGACCAGGATGTATTAGGTTGCTGGTGCTCACCAGTTCACCAAAAGATAGAGCGGCACTAGTACTGGCACTCTGCTGCACATGAGAATCTTCATGCAATTGTAACACCTCAGCAACCTGGGAACAGGGTTGGGTATGCCTGACCTTAGCAGGGACCTCTACTCTGAGCTATTTGTCAGGGTGTCGCTGCTCCCTACAGGTTCATATTCTGAGCCTGATTCTGTCACTGAGGCTTCCCCTTCGCTCTCATCTGACATACTCAGAATTCTGCAGGCCTCTTCACTAGTGTACCTTTTGTTGGACATTTTGGCCTCTAAGTTTATAGGTAGCTAGTGCAACTCACAGGAAAAAGAGCACCTGGCTGTCAGGGACTGCTTGAACCGCTACAAAAAAAATGTACCTGCTTGTCTGGTCTGATCTTACTAACTCTGCAGTTTTGTGTGCAATGTATCAAGTGACAGTGATCTATTGACACTGCACTTGCTGGGGGAGAAGGGGGGGGGTAACCGTAGGGGCTAAATGCAGGTACTGGCAAGTGTTGGGGTTGATCCTGCTAACTCTGTGTTTTTGGGGATACTATACTATTTTGAATGCTGGTATAGTTCAGATCTGATCAAAGCTATTGATCCATTTAGACACTACACTAACAATGGAGGTTTATTGTATATGTGAGCGTGTTCCTGGCAATAAAAGGGTTAAATGTGATGTGTGATGTAGTGGCAGCCAATCTGAAACTATCTGGGATGGACGCAAACGCTATCTGACACTAACACAGTGATCAGTAAAAAAATCTGCACACTGAATCACAGCACTCCAGGCCAACGAGCATGCATGTGCGCCCTCTGCCTGTAAACACACGTGTGTGTGTGTGTGTGTGTGTGTGTGTATGTATATGTATGTATGTGTGTGTATGTATGTTCAAAATAATAGCAGTGTGTTGAAAAAGTGAATAAAGCTCAAAATCCTTCTAATAGCTTTTATTTCCATACACACAGATGCATTGGGAACATTACACATTCTATATCAAAACATGAAGAAAAATGTATCACATTTGTGTTGTTCCTCTAAAAAAATTGAAGAAAAGTGAATATTAGACTGTTCACAAAAATAGCAGTGTTTGTATTCTTCTTTACAAACTCAAACATTCACTATATAAACTGAAAAATGTTTGAAGATTTTGCTTTCCTTTGAGTCACTTAATTAATATTTAGTTGTATAAGCACTGTTTCTGAGAACTGCTGTACATCTGTGTTGCATGGAGTCAACCAACTTCTGGCACCTGTGAACAGGTATTCCAGCCCAGGATTATTGGACTACATTCCACAGTTCTTCTCTATTTCTTGGTTTTGCCTCAGAAACTGCATTTTTGATGTCACCCTGGCTGGCCACTCCATAACATCAATCTTGTTGGTCTGGAACCAAGATGTTGCACATTTACTGGTGTGTTTGGGGTCGTTGTCTTGTTGGAACACCCATTTCAAGGGCATTTCCTCTTCAGCATAAGGCAGCATGACCTCTTCAAGTATTCTGATGTATTCAAACTGATCCATGATCCCTGGTAAGCGATAAATAGGCCCAACACCGTAGTATGAGAAACATCCCCATACCATAATGCTTGCGCAACCATGCTTCACTGTCTTCACAGTGTACTGTGGCTTGAATTCAGTGTTTGGGGGTCATCTGACAAACTGTCTCCGGCCACTAGACCCAAAAAGAACAATCCTACTTTCATCAGTCCACAAAATGTTGCGCCATTTCTCTTTAGGCCAGTCAATGTGTTCTTTGGCAAATTGTAACCTCTTCAGCACATGTCTTTTTTTTCAACAGTGGGACTTTGCGGGGCTTCTTGCAGATTGCTTGGCTAACATAGGCGTCTTCTAATTGTAACAGTACTCACAGTTAACTTTAGATCTTCTTTGATCTTCCTGGAGCTGATTGTTGGCTGAGTCCTTGCCATTTTGGCTATTCTTCTATCCATTCGAATGGCAGTTTTTCTCTTTCTTCCACGTCTTTCAGGTTTTGGTTGCCATTTTAAAGCATTTGCGATCATTTTAGTTGAGCAGCCTATCATTTTCTGCACTTCTTTATATGTTTTCCCCTCTCCAATCAACTTTTTAATCAAGGTACGCTGTTCTTCTGAACAATGTCTGGAATGACCCATTTTCCTCAGAATTTCAGAGAGAAATGCACTGTAACCAGTATGTACACCATTTGCTGCCTTCCTTCCTTAAATAAGGGCAATAATTGCCACCTGTTTTTCAAAGAATGAATGGCCTCACTAATAGAACTCCACACTGCTATTATTTTGAACATGCCCCTTTCAATTAGTGATTCAATTACACAGAATCAGCAGCATGCATGTCATGACTCTTGGGTCTGTTGGATTTCTATTAGTCTACTACACCTGCTAGCAAATTATTTGCCATGTAGAAATATAATTTCTACCAAAAACAGTGATTGATCAGGTTAGTGATGTCTGACTGCTATTATTTTGAACACAACTGTGTGTGTGTGTATGTGTACATATATATACAGTGGGGATCGAAAGTTTGGGCACCCCAGCTAAAAATTTGTATTAATGTGCATAAAGAAGTCAAGGAAAGATGGAAAAATCTCCAAAAGGCATCAAATTACAGATTAGACATTCTTATAATATGTCAACAAAAGTTAGATTTTATTTCCATCATTTACACTTTCAAAATAACAGAAAACAAAAAAATGGCGTCTGCAAAAGTTTGGGCACCCTGCAGAGTTAATATCTTGTACTGCCCCCTTTGGCAAGTATCACAGCTTGTAAATGCTTTTTGTAGCCAGCCAAGAGTCTTTTAATTCTTGTTTGAGGTATCTTTGCCCATTCTTCCTTACAAAGTCTTCCAGTTCTTTGATATTTCTGGGCTGTCTGTCACGCACTGCTCTTTTAAGGTCTATCCATAGATTTTCAATTATGTTGAGGTCAGGAGATTGTGAAGGCCATGGCAAAACCTTCAGTTTACGCCTCTTGATGTAATCCCCCGTGGATTTCGAGGTGTGTTTAGGATCATTATCCATTTGTAGAAGCCATCCTCTCTTTAACTTCAGCTTTTTCACAGATGGCATCAAGTTACCATCCAAAATTTGCTGAAATTTTATTGAATCCATTTTTCCTTCTACTCGTGAGATGTTCCCTGTGCCACTGGCTGCAACACAACCCCAAAGCATGATTGATCCAACCCCATGCTTAACAGTTGGACAGAGGTTCTTTTCATTAAATTCTGTGCCCCTTCTTCTCCAAACATACCTTTGCTCATTCCGGCCAAAAAGTTCAATTTTAACCTCATCGGTCCACAGAACTTGTTTCCAAAATGCATCAGGCTTGTCTACATGTTCATTTGCAAAGTTCAAACGATGATTTCTGTGATGAGGACGTAGAAGAGGTTTTCTTCTGATGACTCTTCCATGAAGACCATATTTGTACAAGTATCTCTTTATAGTGGAATAGTGTACTACAACTCCAGTGTCTGCCAGATCTTTCTGGAGGGATCGTGCAGTCAGACGTGGGTTTTGAATTGTTTTTCTCACAATCCAGCGAGCTGTTCTGTCTGATATTTTTCTTGGTCTTCCAGATCTTGCTTTAACTTCCACTGTTCCCGATGACTGCCATTTCTTAATTACATTCCGAACAGAGGGTATTTACATCTGAAAACGCTTTGCTATCTTCTTATAGCCTTCTCCAGCTTTGTGAGCGTCAACTATTTTCAGTTTCAGTTTTCTGGACAACTGCTTAGAACAGCGGTTCTCAACCTGGGGGTCGCGACCCCTTTGGGGGTCGAACGACCATTTCCCAGGGGTCGCCTAAGACCATCGGAAAACACATATTTCCGATGGTCTTAGGAACCGAGACACCGCTGCAGTCTCCGGCGATGTGTGGGCGGGATGATACGCTGCTGTCACCTGGCCACACCTCCGGGATCGCTCAGCAGCTCCGCCTCCTCGCCGCTGATTGGCCACCGGAACTGTAGCTCAGGAGAGGCACACAGGCGGCCAATCACCGGCGAGGAGGTGGAGCTTGGAGAGGAGGAGCCGAGCGGCAGCGCGCGTACATCAAAGAAGACCGAGGGAGCTGTCGGAGCGAGTGAAGAGGAGAGCGGCCAGAGAAGGAAGACAGCTGACAGGTAAGTGAGAGAGCGAGCCCAGGCTGGAGCAGGGGTCAGCAAAGTAAGTATCATTGGTGTCAGTGGGAGGAATAGTGCCCCATCATTTGTGTCACTAATACCAACGATGGGGCACTATTCCTCCCCCCACTGACACCAACGATGGGGCACTATTCCTCCCCCCACTGACACCAACGATGGGGCACTATTCCTCCCCCCACTGACACCAACGATGGGGCACTATTCCTCCCCCCACTGACACCAACGATGGGGCCCTATTCCTCCCCCAACTGACACCAACGATGGGGCACTATTCCTCCCCCCACTGACACCAACGATGTGGCACTATTCCTCCCCCCACTGACACCAACGATGTGGCACTATTCCTCCCCCCACTGACACCAACGATGTGGCAATATTCCTCCCCCCACTGACACCAACGATGGGGCACTATTCCTCCCCCCACTGACACCAACGATGGGGCACTATTCCTCCCCCCACTGACACCAACAATGGGGCACTATTCCTCCCCCCACTGACACCAACGATGGGGCACTATTCCTCCCCCCACTGACACCAACGATGGGGCACTATTTCCCCCCCCCGACCCCAATGATGGGGCACTATTCTCCCCTCCACCACACTGACATCAATGATGGGGCACTATTCCTCCCACTGACACCAATGATGGGGCACTATTCCTC
Organism: Staurois parvus; assembly: GCF_062004578.1. Classification (NCBI taxonomy): domain Eukaryota; kingdom Metazoa; phylum Chordata; class Amphibia; order Anura; family Ranidae; genus Staurois; species Staurois parvus. The sequence goes on from NW_028317945.1 coordinate 7,898,391, forward strand.
CCCCCACTGACACCAACGATGGGACACTATTTCCCCCCCCCCCTGACCCCAATGATGGGGCACTATTCTCCCCTCCACCACACTGACATCAATGATGGGGCACTATTCCTCCCACTGACACCAATGATGGGGCACTATTCCTCCCACTGACACCAATGATGTGGCACTATTCCTCCCACTGACACCAGTGATGGGGCACTACTCCCACTGACACCAGTGATGGGGCACTACTCCCCCCACTGACACCAGTGATGGGGCACTATTCCTCCCACTGACACCAATGATGGGGCACTACTCCCCCCACTGACACCAATGATGGGGCACTACTCCCCCCACTGACACCAATGATGGGGCACTATTCCTCCCACTGACACCAATGATGTGGCACTATTCCTCCCACTGACACCAATGATGGAGCACTACTCCTCCCACTGACACCAGTGATGGGGCACTACTCCCCCCACTGACACCAGTGATGGAGCACTACTCCCCCCACTGACACCAGTGATGGGGCACTACTCCCCCCACTGACACCAATGATGGGGCACTACTCCTCCCACTGACACCAATGATGGGGCACTACTCCCCCCACTGACACCAATGATGGGGCACTACTCCCCCCACTGACACCAATGATGGGGCACTACTCCTCCCACTGACACCAATGATGGGGCACTACTCCTCCCACTGACACCAATGATGGGGCACTACTCCTCCCACTGACACCAATGATGGGGCACTATTCCTCCCACTGACACCAATGATGTGGCACTACTCCTCCCACTGACACCAATGATGGGGCACTACTCCTCCCACTGACACCAGTGATGGGGCACTACTCCCCCCACTGACACCAGTGATGGGGCACTACTCCCCCCACTGACACCAGTGATGGGGCACTACTCCCCCCACTGACACCAATGATGGGGCACTACTCCTCCCACTGACACCAACGATGGGGCACTATTCCTCCCACTGACACCAACGATGGGGCACTATTCCTCCCACTGACTCCAACGATGGGGCACTATTCCTCCCACTGACTCCAACGATGGGGCACTATTCCTCCCACTGACACCAACGATGGGGCACTATTCCTCCCACTGACACCAACGATGGGGCACTATTCCTCCCACTGACACCAACGATGGGGCACTATTCCTCCCACTGACACCAACGATGGGGCACTATTCCTCCCACTGACACCAACGATGGGGCACTATTCCTCCCACTGACACCAACGATGGGGCACTATTCCTCCCACTGACACCAACGATGGGGCACTATTCCTCCCACTGACACCAACGATGGGGCACTATTCCTCCCACTGACACCAACGATGGGGCACTATTCCTCCCACTGACACCAACGATGGGGCACTATTCCTCCCACTGACACCAACGATGGGGCACTATTCCTCCCACTGACACCAACGATGGGGCACTATTCCTCCCACTGACACCAACGATGGGGCACTATTCCTCCCACTGACACCAACAATGGGGCACTATTCCTCCCACTGACACCAACGATGGGGCACTATTCCTCCCACTGACACCAGTGATGGGGCACTATTCATCCCACTGACATCAGTGATGGGGCACTATTCCTCCCACTGATACCAACGATGGGGCACTATGCATCCCACTGACATCAGTGATGGGGCACTATGCATCCCACTGACATCAGTGATGGGGCACTATTCCTCCCACTGACACCAGTGATGGGGCACTATTCATCCCACTGACATCAATGATGGGACACTATTCCTCCCACTGATACCAACGATGGGGCACTATTCCTCCCACTGATACCAACGATGGGGCACTATTCCTCCCACTGATACCAACAATGGGGCACTATTCATCCCACTGACATCAGTGATGGGGCACTACTCCTTCCACTGACACCAATGACATGGCACTACTCCTCCCACTGCAAAATTACAGTTATGAAGTAGCAATGAAAATAATTTTATGGTTGGGGGTCACCACAACATGAGGAACTGTATTAAGGGGTCGCGGCATTAGAAAGGTTGAGAACCACTGGCTTAGAAGAACCCATGGTGCTGATTGTTGGGGCAAGGTCAGATGAGTCTGGGCATTTAAAACCTTTGAGATTGACATAACCTGGTCTTCCCAGACGATGATTGAGAACAATCCATGACACTGGCAGGTCTCAGCTTTGCAAAGGGGGCAGTGCATGCTATAAATTCTGCAGGGTGCCCAAACTTTTGCAGACACCATTTTTTTGTTTTCTGTTATTTTGAAAGTGTAAATGATGGAAATAAAATCTAACTTTTGTTGACATATTATAAGAATGTCTAATCTGTAATTTGATGCCTTTTGGAGATTTTTCCATCTTTCCTTGGCTTCTTTATGCACATTAATACAAATTTTTAGCTGGGGTGCCCAAACTTTCGATCCCCACTGTATATATATATATATATATATATATACAGTTGCAAGAAAAAGTATGTGAACCCCTTGGGATTACGTGGAGTTTTGCATGAATTGGGCATAAAATGTGCTCTGAACGTCATCTAAGTCACAACAATAGAAGAACACAGTCTGCTGAACATAATACTACACAAACATTAGATGTTGCCATGGTTTAATTGCACATAACATGTAAACATTCACAGTGCAGGGAGGAAAAATTATGTGAACCTTTGGACTTAATAACTGGTTGACCCTCCTTTGGCAGCAATGACCTCGACCAAACGTTTCCTGTAGTTGCAGATCAGACCTGCACAACGATCTGGAGTAATTTTGGACCACTCCTCTTCACAAAACTGTTTCAGTGTAGCAATATTCTTGGGATGTCTGGTGTGAATCGCTCTGTTAAGGTCATGCCACAGCAGTTCAATCGGGTTGAGGTCAGGATTCTGACTGGGTCACTCCAGAAGGCGTATTCTGTGCTGTTGCAGCCATTGTTTTGTTGAATTACTTGTCTGCTTTGGGTCATTGTCCTGTTGCATCACCCATCCTCTGCGGAGCTTCAGTTGGCGGACAGATGGTCGTACGTTTTCCTGCAAAATGTCTTGATAAACTCTGGAATTCATTTTCCCATCAATGACAACAATCCATCCAGGCCCTGAGGCAGCAAAGCAGCCCCAAACCATGATGCTCCCTCCGCCATGTTTTACAGTGGGGATGAGGTTTTGATGTCGGTGTGCTGTGCCTTTTTTCTCCACACATAGTGTTGAGTGTTCTTCCCAAACAACTCAATCTTGGTTTCATCTGTCCACAGTATATTTTGCCAGTAGTGCTGTGGAACATCCAGGTGCTCTTTTGCAAACTTCAAACGTGCTGCAATATTCTTTTTGGACAGCAATGGCTTCCTCCGTGGTGTCCTCCCATGTACTCCATTCTTGTTTAATGTTTTCCTTATTGTAGATGTGTCAACAAAAATGTTAGCATGTGCCAGAGATTTCTGTAAGTCTTGAGCTGACACTCTGGGATTCTTCTTTACCTCATGCAGCATTCTGCGCTGTGCTCTTGCAGTCATTTTTACAGGACGACCACGCCTAGGGAGAGTAGCAACAGTGCTAAACTTTCTCCATTTGTAGACAGTCTGTCTTACCATGGACACATGAACATCAAGGCTTTTGGAGATACTTTTGTAACCCTTTCCAGCTTCATGCAAGTCAACAATTCTTGATCGTAGGTCTTCTGAGAGCTCTTTTCTGTGAGGCATGGTTCACATCAGACAGTGCTTCTTGAAACCAGTAAACCCAAAACAGGTGTGTGTTTTTTAAGGGCAGGACAGCTGTCAGCAACACATCCAATATCATCACACTGATTGGAGTCAAGGTTGGCTCACTCCTGGCTCCAATTAGCTCTGGGAGAAGTCATTAAGCTAGGACCTCACATACTTTTTCCTCCCTGCACTGTGAATGTTTACATGTTATGTGCAATTAAACCATGGCAACATCTAATGTTTGTGTAGTATTATGTTCAGCAGACTGTGTTCTTCTATTGTTGTGGCTTAGATGACGTTCAGAGCACATTTTATGCCCAATTCATGCAAAACTCCACGTAATCCCAAGGGGTTCACATACTTTTTCTTGCAACTGTATATACATACATATATATACAGTGGGGCAAAAAAGTATTTAGTCAGCCACCAATTGTGCAAGTTCTCCCACTTAAAAAGATGAGAGAGGCCTGTAATTGGCATCATAGGTAGACCTCAACTATGAGAGACAAAATGAGAAAAAAAAATCCAGACAATCACATTGGCTGATTTGGAAAGAATTCATTTGCAAATTATGGTGGGAAATAAGTATTTGGTCACCTACAAACAAGCAAGATTTCTGGCTCTCACAGACCTGTACCTTCTTCTTTAAGAGGCTCCTCTGTCCTGCACTCATTACCTGTATCAAAGAACACCATACCTACTGTGAAGCATGGGGGTGGCAACATCATGCTTTGGGGCTGTTTCTCTGCGAAAGGGACCAGGAGGACTGATCCCTGTACAGGACAGAATGAATGGGGCCATGTATCATAAGATTTTGAGTGCAAACCTCCTTCCATCAGCAAGGGCATTGAAAATGAAACGTAGCTGGGTCTTCCAACATGACAATGATCCCAAACATACCACCCGGGCAACGAAGGAGTGGCTTTGTAAGAAGCATTTCAAGGTCCTGGAGTGGCCTAGCCAGTCTCCAGAGCTCAACCCCATAGAAAACCTTTGGAGGGAGTTGAAAGTCTGTGTTGCCCAGCGACAGCCCCAAAACATCACTGCTCTAGAGGAGATCTGCATGGAGGAATGAACCAACATACCAGCAACAGTGTGTGCCAACCTTGTGAAGACTTACAGGAAACGTTTGACCTCTGTCATTGCCAACAAAGGATATATACCGTATTTTTCGCCGTATAAGACGCACCTGACCATAAGACGCACCTAGGTTTTAGAGGCAGAAAACAGGAAAAAAAAATTCTGAACTAATGGACTGCAGACACAGTACAGGAGATGACCAGAGACTGCGGACAGCACAGGGATCACCAGAGACTGCGGACAGCACAGGGATGACCAGAGACTGCGGACAGCACAGGGATGACCAGAGACTGCGGACAGCACAGATGACTGCTGACCTTTGGGGAGGTGGGGAGCTGGTATCTGAATTTGACAGGTACCCGCTCTTACTTCCGCAGAGTTTTTGTTTGATCTTACCTGTTCCTCGATCCAGCCGCGGTCTGTCTTCCCGGCTTCTGTAATGGCGCTCGGCATGACAGCCGGGTGCCCAGTGCGCATGAGCGAGAAGCACTTGCGCTTTGTGATTGGTCCGGCGGCTTCTGGGATCTGTCATGTGTCCCAGGTACCGCCTTACCATTCACAAAAACCACCGCTTCTTGCGCATGTGCACTTGGCACCCGGCTGTCATGCCACACTACAGAAGCCGGGAAGACAGCACGCCGCTGGATAGAGGAACAGGTAAGGTCCCGCTGCAGAGCTGAGCGGCCGGCCCGGTATTCTGACACGGCCGCGGTGGAAATACCGGACCGGCCGCTCCATATTCGCCTTATAAGACGCACTGACATTTCCCCCCCAAGTTTTGGGGAAGAAAAAGTGCGTCTTATACGGCGAAAAATACGGTAACAAAGTATTCAGATGAACTTTTGATATTGACCAAATACTTATTTTCCACCATAATTTGCAAATAAATTCTTTCCAAATCAGCCAATGTGATTGTCTGGATTTTTTTTCTCATTTTGTCTCTCATAGTTGAGGTCTACCTATGATGCCAATTACAGGCCTCTCATCTTTTTAAGTGGGAGAACTTGCACTTGGTGGCTGACTAAATACTTTTTTGCCCCACTGAATATATACAATATTCTACAATGTACAGCGCTGAGCAAACTTTTTGGTGCTATATAAATACTGTATAATAATAATAATATACATATTTTTGCACAGGGAATCTGCCCTGTAGCAGTAAAACAGCTATAGGATGGAGGGAAACCACTACTCTCTGAATATGGTCTTTTAGCCAGTTTTCCATCCATTTTACTGACTGAATTTTTCAAGCCTGTAGACTTTTACTTACACATTAGCCATGTGTGGGGAACTGTCAAACACTTTTGCAAAATCCCAGTATACTATATCCTCGGCTACTTCTAATTTTTTGCTTACATCCTCATAAAAAGAAATCAGATTTGTTTGGCAACTTTTGTCTTTCTTAAATTCATGGTGCCTATTGCTTTTTTTTCTTTCAGCGAAAACTCATCTATGTGGTACTTTGTTAAACTCTCTAGTATTCTCCCAACTATATAAGTTATACTAATCAGTCAGTAGTTTCTTGGTAAATACCTCCCCGTTTGGACAGGCACCATGGATGAGGGACCTATCAGTTTAGCTGATTGGGCTTGTGACCTTCTCTTTCTGCTGTGGCATTTTGAAGCTTGGGAGAATTGTCTCTTTGAGGTATTGGATGAGGCTTCATCTAGAGGCGCAGGCCTACCCTTCTTCTCAGGCTCACACTTTGGGTGGGAACTGACTAATGTGGTTAAGCACCTGACTTGTTCCTGACACTTTATTTCCCTCATGACACCTATGATCTCTTCAACTGTTTCTGAAATTGGTCACTTCTTTCAGCATTGTATCTTGAAGTGTCCAGCCTATCTACAGCCATAACAAAGCAATTACTTGGTGCCATCCGCTCTAGCTTCTCCTGGATGCCTTCCTCTCTGTGGTCAAGGCAACTACAGCCTTCTCAAAATTGGCCTGTAGACTAGACATGTGCATTTTGAAACAAATCAAATTTCATCCAAAAATCAGATTTTTGGAGATTTGGAAGTATACAGATCTCTAAACAGACATAATACTGAATGTAAATGAATAAAAAAAAAGTTATAATGAAATTAAATAATGCATTTGTTTAATTCGGATGACGTCTCATGATTCCATAGTAGTTTTGGCCCATGGGGAAATTAATTAATTTTTCGAATGTGTTTGATTATTTGGATTCGAGTAATTTGTGATTTAAATTGAATTCGTAATTGTCACAGTCAGTCAGTCTAATGCAATTCTTAGGTTTGAAAAATTCGGGGCAGTCGAATGTTGCATTATTTATTGTTGCATTCTAAAATATTGAATCCTTCCAAATAGTTTTGATATATAATCCACCTGAAATATCAAATTAGAAAACTAATATATAGCATAACATAATTATTATTATACAGTATTTATAAAGCGCCGATAGTTCACTCAGCGCTGTACATTACAAAGGGGGACAGAACATGTGACAGAACAATACCAATACAATGCAAAACATGAGGGGATCGAGGGCCCTGCTCTTTCGAGCTTACAATAATAATAATCTATAGCAATCAAACAAATGCAACATTTTTCAAATCCACCCGGACCATCAACTATACAAAACAAATGCTGAATATATCTAAATTAATCCTGAAAACGAATCAGTTCAACATAACAGACACAGTGAAATTTAAACTCTTCAGTGAACAAATGCATCTGAAAATAAATGAAACAAACATTTCCGGCATGCACATGTATAATGCACACCTGGACCAGTAATTTTTTGTCTCTCTCCTGACTTCTCTTTGTGCCCCTAGATTGGTCAGTGATAAACAGACTGAGGCACCACCATGATGCTGCTCAGAATTTGTGCATAGATGGTTGCTTGACTTGTTGGTTACCAGGGCTTCTTGGAACATATTCATTAGTATGGAATAAGTCAGCGGATTAATTTGATTCTCTATCATAACCAGCTGGGTGTGGTGGGTAGGGCTACTATTCAGCCACTGTGAGGGCCAATAGAATCCTCCTTCTAGGGTTGCTAGTAGGTGCGACTTGTAATAGGAACTAAAATATAGAAATGGGGTTCAAATAAATTATAATTTCTGCCAACTCACAAAATTGGTGTGGTCCCAGCAGCAAAGGTTAATTACCAGCACAAAAAGGAAGAAGAACCAGAGTATTAAACTTTGGTCCTAATAAAGAGCTGCATATGCAGCATGCAAGTGGTGTATCAACAATTATATGACTGCCAAATTAGTACAAAATAAACTTTATTTCCTTCATAAACAGAAAAAATGACATATTACAAAATTATGTATTGCAATACCCCTTGCCTACCCTTAAAAAAGACAACATTTTCTAAAGAACATGACAGACTGCAAAAACGTCCCCCTGAGCAATTTATGGGATCAGCACCTAGAGACTTTGAGGCAAATCTTATGAACCTACTGGCCCTATAAGATTATTATAACCTGTGGTGTCGCACAAAAAGCCCTGTCATACAGCACAAAAATACAAAACCATATTAAGTTAGGACAACAATAGATATCAGATATCATACTCTTCAAATATGATGACACTACTTTTCATGTGTCAGAGAGCATGGTGCTGCTTACAGAGTTGTGAGCCTTGGGAACAGGGGACCAGAGAAAATAGAAGCTCCTTTGAGGGTAAGTGTTACATTTCTAATTACTAGACACTTACTGTTGTGTTCACCAGCCTTGGTAAAATAGAAGTCAATTGATTTGCAAACATTTTTGATAAAATATGCATGTCTTGGTGCAGCAGTGGATGTGTCAGTAGAGCAGAGGTTTGTGTCAGTAGGGCAGTGGATGGCATCAGTCTGTAGATCAGTGGATGTGTCAGCAGGGCAGAGGTTGGTGTCAGTAGGGCAGTAGACAGTGTCAGTAAAGCAATGGATAGTGTCAGCAGTTTTTTGTTTCTATTTTATTTTTTAAATATTTTTTACAAGTTTATTTTTTTATTTTGGGGTCTTGGAGAAATATCAGGGTTCTAAACTGACCCCTGATGTCTCACTTTTGAGACAGAGAAAGGGACTAAGGAAAGAGAGTCCCTTTCTTTGCAGCCTCAACTGCATTGGACAGTGAATTAATGGGAAGTGCTCTGTGTTGAATGGCTCCCTGTTTATTAACAAAACTGAAACATAGTAAACACAGTTGGTACCGATCGCTCATTGTGTTTATTCAGAAAAAGATTGGACTGGTAAATTACATAAGTATCGGCCCCTTCCATTGCGCTCCATCTTGAAGAGATCCCCCACAGCAGCTGGCGGGTGAGGGGGGAAGCCACCAATGCTTATGGGGGAGGGGGGCCCAGGGAAGCACATGGGAACCCAACAGCAAAAATAAGAGGAACCTGGACATGAGAGGTGGCATTTACTAGTACCGATTCCCTATATTTTTCTAAACGCCACCCCTGCCACCCCCCCCCCGTCCAGGTTCTGGGGATTGGCAAGGAAGGATTGTGGTCTACCTGTTACCTGCCTGTGATCAATGGTTTAATCGCTATAGATGGGTTGCCAGCCTCTGGTTTAAAGAATGCAGTGTGAAGACAAGTATGAATTTTAATATAGGTTTTATTGCTAATTTTCTCAGATAATTTTTTAACGTATTTTTTCAGCCAGTAATCACAGATTTCTATTGGAATCAGACTTGTCTATCTTGTAGCATAAATAACTTCTCTGACTTTTCTTGGGGGCATCCAAATAATTATTCAGTGTATCTTCTTTAGCAGGTAGCAAAGGCCAGATTTTTTCTATGGAATGAAGCCTTCACAGCCTTTCAAAAGAGAATAGAATTATCCAGGTGCATTCAGTTGCTGATGTTAGGATAAAAAATATTTCATCTTACATGCTATGGCATGAGGACCACAGGAGAATATATTGTCAAAATTAAGAGGTGTATCACACTTTGCAGGTGTGACATCACTGGGGCATAATTGAAAATTAGTATCTCTTTGATGTAGGATTATTGTTTATGTCTGAGCCACAAGCATGAATGAGAGGTAAATCAGTAACAGCCCAGTTATAGAGTAACACTGGCCAACATCCCTCAGTAGTAGACATTTAATATGACACTTTAATGACTTGTTCTTGCAGACATCATTCCCATAAAAAGCCACATTGTGCAGATGAATTACAGTGTATACATATTATAAATAGTGCACTAGCACAGGTTACCTATAGTAAAAATGCATATTTTGCAGATCAGCAGATCCAGAGATATAGACATCTGGAGTTTTGCTCATATCTCAACTTTTTCTTTAAGACTTCATACATCCAGGTTGTAGTTTTTATAAGAACAGTGTGTACAGCAATATTTTACAAAGCATTTGCAAAGCTTTTAGCATCTTGTTGAAGCCTTTAAAGCAACCTAGTTCATAACAGGAGTGCAGGCTGTCAATTCAAACAAACTGCTAATAGACTGCAGCATGCTTCAAAGTTTAAGCTGCTCTCCAGCAACCACTTTAAGAACAGGAATTGTCTGACACTTCTCACATATATGTTAAAATCAATATTTTTATGCTATAAAATTACCTAGAACCCTCAAACATTATATATTTTTAAGCAGAGGCCCAAGAGAATAAAATGGTGGGTATTGTAATTTTCTATGTCACCGGGTATTTGAGCAGTGTTTTTTCAAATGCAATTTTAAACAAAAATACACTTTAATGAATTTTAGTGCACACAAACACAACCTAATACCAATTTTTTGTGAAATATAAAAGATGATGTTATGCCGAGTAAATAGATACCAAATATGTCACACTTAAAAATTGTGCACGCTCGTGGAACAGTGACAAACTATGTACACTGAATTATCCGTAGGCAAAAGCCTTTACAGGTTACCACTTTAGATTCATACAGGAGGACTGGTGTTAGAATTATTGCTCTCGTTCTGACATTCGCGGTGATACCTCACATTTGTGGTGCAATTGCTGTTTACGAATGTGTGTGGGACCAAAGCGTGCATTCGCCTTTGCGGAGGGATGGGGGAGCTTTAAATTCTTTTTATTATTTTATTAATTTAATTGTTTTCAGTTTTTATACTGTCTCATTACATTTTTTATTTTATTGCTTTATTGCTTTCACAAGGGATGAACAACATAGCATGGGCAGTGACAGGTGATCTTTACTGAGAATTATGTGTGTCTATTAGACCCCAGATCTCTTCTCTGTCCTTGAAAGAATCAGATTAAACCAAGATTGGTTTGATCCAATGTTTTCACAAGCTAATAATGGCTTATTTACAACCAGCCAAACTGGAAGTGACAAAATACTCATTACTTCCGGTTTCTTATACAATTGAGATGATTGGGGGTGTTCTGGTCCTCAGTCAACTCTATGATCAGCTGCCAGTTGCAGTCCCAGGCTGCTTGGTGGGATGGGAGAGCCTGGGAAGGTGGCAGAAGGCGGTGTGTGGTAGGGACCCACTTCCACCACCTGTAAAAGTGATCCAGTGCCTAATTAGCCGCTAGGAGCATTTTTAGAAGAAAATCAATTTCTGGCTGAAAAGAAATATACTAGGATGATGCCTGTAGCTTCAGGCATCATCCTGATATAACCACTTAAACCCCTGTGATGTACCAGTACATCACTGGGGATGAAGTTGTGAAACTTTTGAATCTGGAGACAAATTTACTTAACTAAGAGATGCAGCTGCTATGTGCATTGTATGAACTGTATATAGCCTCAGCTGCATACAGTACTGTGTTTTGGCTGTTGAATGGGACATTCCCATCCCACTCATGGAAACAAAATTAAGTCGGGCTGAGCGGTGCATAGCCTTTCACATGGAGCTTTGTATTCTGTGAACTGCAAAGCTT